>NC_056734.1:619862086-620097086 GCF_019279795.1 Protopterus annectens | reverse complement strand
GTCAAGGATTAATGAAGATAGACAACACAGACAGAACATTCTGGTAAGTACATAACTTCTTTTTTTCTGTCATTTTTTATATCATAGCAAAATATGCATATTTTACTTATTCTAGAAGTATGCACAAATTTGAGATGCTACTATCTGTGTTCCTTGATTGCTATTAGGTCATCTGATATGCAATAAAGGTTGATCATCCATGGTCTTGTCCTGAAAATTTCATAAGTATATCTTGGAATAGTAGAGAGATATTGTAATTTGAAGCCTTTGAAATACTTCACAGCTGCAATTTGAGGAGTCGTATCCTCAAACAGCTCATAAACTCCAAAACCAGGACTAAAACAAGTCACCAGTCAGTAGTAAGTTTAGCTCTTTTGACCTTTTATTTAATGAACTTCTTCAGACAGTCCTAAAGCTTTCTTCATTTAAATCGTGTGTTGCTAGTTCAGACCTAACAAGACTGTTTATTTCTGTATGAAAATTATGTTTTTATTTTTTACATGTTGTGGCTGACAACTATCATTACATTTTTTTCATTAACATTCAAGATATAGCTGTTGCTTTGCCATTCAGAGAAGCATAATCTAATAGCTTTTTTGAATGTAATAAGGCAAACAATATTCCATGAAAATTTCCTCAAATATTGTTGGGCCATTAAAAAAAAGTAATTTATATGTAAACTGTAAACAAGCAAAAACAGTCCTTTATTTTATGATAGTCCAGTGGAAAAGGGTCAGTTGTAAAGGGGTTAAGTATCTCAAAAACTGTAGAAAGCTTCTAACAATGCTGTCTTTATATGAGAACTTCATGCAAATGCCAAAATCATAATTAGTGCAGGTACAAGACTTCACAGAGATTTAGGTAAAGTTGGTGAAATCTGTAGCCATGAATAAAGAAAAATGAGGTAGTTAAAACATGAATTTTACAGTTTTCATTTAGAAAGTCCATGTCTTGAATGCATACTGCTGTATAATACGTTCTGACTTTCTTTGAAGTAGGCCAGATTCCTAGCAAGACTAACCCAGTAAAAAATGCAATGCATAAAATTAATACATATTACTTATTTCTACATTATCCAAAATTCTGGAAGAAAATGGCATTACAGATCAAAAGCCACATAGAAGCATTTGATCTAATTAACGACACATGACACTTTCAGGGACAACTCTTTCAAAGGAGTTTCATTAACGAGCACAGAAATCCCTTTTATCCTCAACCACCATTACTTTCAGAGCTTTGGACAAAATGGAATTAATAGGAGTTACTTTACCAGACATTAAAATGGTATGTGAATCTATGCTTCTTAAACAAGCTGCTCTCTGAATTATCATTTTATCACTTGAGTCCTATTGAACTAAAGTGATTCACCAGCTAACTGAATGTCAAATTCTTTAGAGTTAAAGGTGACTAGGCTTGCTCAAAACTGTTACTTGTTAAAAGACGACATTACAGAAGGCTCAGTACTAGGGTATTTTCTTTTAATATGTTCCTGAACACAGTGATTTTCAGTTTTATGTAAATAAATAGTATTCTGTATATGGATAACATGTTTCTTTGGGTTTCTCACACTGACCTCAAAGAAATCACTGTATACCTTACTAGTAACCTACAGAGTGCATATATTGAGCTTCAAAAGTTGAGATATGTAGTGTAAAGAGAAGCAAAGTAATGATGGTTAGAACTCAAAAATGACCTGGCAAGGTAATATAAAACATGAAGATCATATGGCCAGAATATATGAAAGTTGAAATGATGTACTACAAATATTTTGGAGTGTAGTTAGACCCAAATGTTAAGTTGTCAATCTCGCCTTCATTCTTGCTGGATGGGTTCGGAGCCGAACCTTGACTCCGACTCGGCCGAATACTAAAGCTCGAGAGCTATTTTTACTGGCTCGAGGCTATCCTATGTCCCATAATGCTAGGCAAAATATACCCAGATCTCGTTTGCCTCTTAGCTACGAGGTTGCGTTTTCACCGGCTCCAGGTCGTATATTTTTATTAATAACTTTTGAGGTAGTTTTTAGTCAGTCTTTTATCCTTTTTTGTCTCTTTAGTATTAGTGTAGTTAGCGACTAGTCTTTCCCCCCTTCTTTTAGTTGCTAATCTCCCTTTTTCTCCACTCTTAAGGTGGTTGGGCTTCCGACCCTCCCCTTGAAGTACAGTTTTCCCCTGGTTGTTCTGTGTGTGTGAGTGGAATTCTGTCCCTCTACTTAGTGTAGTTCCTCTTTTATAGTAATTGTTATTATAATTTAGTGTATTGTGTGTTTGTTTTTACAGTATGTCTAAGGATACTAAGGTATCGGGTTTCAAGAAGTGTGACTCGTGCTGTCAGAAGATGTCTCTGACAGACGGTCACACTTCTTGTGTGTATTGTTTGGGCCCTCTGCACCTGCAGGACTCTTGTTCCATCTGCCCTGCTTTTAGCCCTAGAGTCCTGCAGGAGCACAGAAACAAACTCATACTGAGAGGCTTGTTAAAGCCTGAAGATTCCCTGACTAAGACCATGGCTGGGAAACCTTCAAAGCCCGCCAAATCGTCGTCTCCATGTTCGGAGCCGGCGCCGAGCGGTGCTCTTGCTGCCTCGTCGGTTCCATTCGGAACCGAGGCATCTAGACCTCAGTCGGCTCCAACTTCAGTGTCAGAGCCATCCCCGAGCAGAAAGCCCTCTAGGTCTCCATCTCTCGAGTCGGTTAGATCGGCTCTGAAGTTTCCACTCTTGTCGGAGCGGAGCCATAGATCTCATTCCTCTAGGTCTTCCAGGCTTTCGGACCATGACCTCGAGAGGGTAGTCAGCTGGCTTTTAAAGTCGCAGGCACTGGCCCAGTTGCTACATAGCCTGTCTCAACAGACAGGGGCTACCCCTACACCCACTCAAGTTCCTCCTCCGACTACCCTGCTGAGTTCGGAGCCGGAGGTCGTCGAGGTTAGTACTGTGGGGGCGTCGGAACTGATACCCCTGTTGTCAGTTCCTTCGTCGGCTCTGATCCCGTCCTTGGCTCCATCCTTGGAGGGATACGGGCACCGAGACTCCCTCGTCGGCTCCGAGGGGGCGAGTGGCATCGGACCCTTGTCCCCGCTCTCCCTCTTGGAGCCTCGGCGCAGGTGAGTTCGGCCCCGACATTGGCCTCTGAGACATCCCTCTCAGTGCCGGGGGGAGTTCTTATCTCCTCGGAGTTGAGTCCTTCTTCCCTGCCTGACAGGGGCGCCTTTGAGGTGATGAGGAGCGTGCTGGCTCCTATACCGGCACCACGGTCGGCCTCCTCGGCCCCTCCCTCCACGGTGCCTGCTTCGGCCCCTGCCTACCCTCCTGACCCCAAGCGAGGAGAACCGACGCTCCAGGCTGCCCCATTGGGCATTTCTTCCTCTTCTGAGGCCTCCTCTGACGCTGTGGGGGAGCCCCCTCAGAAAAGGACATGTAAGGGGAAACATGTTGACTCTCCTGAGTCAGTGACATCTGACACAGACCTGGATGATTCGGAAGGGTCCCCAAGGTCCCCCTCTGAGGATGTCTCCTTCTCTGACATCTTAGAGATCCTCAAACAGAGTGGGACCTGGTCTGCCCTTAACCCATCCGAGGATGAGTCGGTGTACCTGGATGCCTTCGATTCTCACCCTTCCACCTCCTGGGTGTCCCCGCCTTTCGACCCACTTATGGAAGTAGTGGCTCGGAAGGCGTGGACGGCTCCGGATACTATGGAACCAACTCCCCGGAGGCCCACAAAATTTATTACTGCTCCCACAGATAAGCAGTTTCTTTCCAAGGGTGTCCCCGTGGATGCCATGGTGGTGGCGGCAGAAACTAAGAAGGAGTTGGCTGACCCTTCAGTACCTGTCCATCCTCCTAATAAGGAATCTAGGACGATGGATAGGTACGGCAAGTGGATGTTTTCCTCAGTGACCTTTGCTATGCGGTCGCTGAATTATTTATACCATTTCCCCCGACTTCAGAGGGACCTTCTCAAGGAACTGGGTGAAACATTGCAGGACCCAACAGCTGTGGGGTCTCAGGAAAAGATCAACTCCCAGATAGGTACCCTGAACTCTATCGTCAACTCTTCCATGCGGCTCATCTCTTATGCAGCCGATGGAGTAAGTAGAGCCGCAGGTACGGGTGTTGCTCTAAGGAGACACGCCTGGATGCGGCTCTGCAATTTTGCTGACCCCTTCAAGGTGTCATTCACTAACACCCCCTTTGATGGTTCTGCTCTTTTTGGACCTCAAGTGAAGGATACCTTAACCAGGTGCGAACAAGAAGGCAAGACTCTCTCTGCCGTGGGAGTCTGTTTTTTCACCCCTTCTAGACCATATCCTAAGGGTCAAAAGGGTGGGAAAATGTGGTTCCGCAAACCTCAGGGAGTTTTGCCGGACGCACGTGGTGAGTTTCCCTCTAGAGGCAGAGGAGGGAACAATAACAGACGCCGCCCTAGGGGCAGGGGGGGGGTCCGCAGAATCAGGGTAGCAGAGAATCTTTCTCTGACAAACCCTTTCAGCACCCCTGAGGAGCTGCCCGACTGTCCACCTTCGGAGGCAGTCGGGGGAAGACTTTTGCTGTACCCAGAAGCCTGGTTCTCCCTTACGCAGGACAGATGGGTATGGTCGATCATATCCGAGGGCTACAAAATCCCATTTATCCACACCCCACATCAACCAAAAGGGCCTCTTCCAGACATCCCACCCGGTCTGAGAGACCAAGCAGCACTAGAAATTTCAAAGCTGCTTTTAAAAAGAGCCATCCAACCAGTCCCGGCAGACCAACAAGGATCCGGAATCTTCTCCAAATTCTTTTTGGTACCAAAAAAGACAGGGGACTGGAGACCTATTTTGTATCTCAGCAGACTGAACAAATCGGTTCAAAGAACAAAATTCTGGATGGTCACGCTACAGTCCATTCTTCCCTTTCTGGGTCAGGACAATTGGATGTGCTCTATAGACCTTCAGGATGCGTACTACGATATCAAAATGAACAGGCACTACAGGAGGTTTCTCAGCTTCCGGCTAGGAGCCAGTCACTACCAATTCAGAGCCCTGCCCTTTGGCCTCACCACAGCCCCCAGGGTGTTTACCAAATGCATGGCAGTGGTTGCGGCTCACTTGAGATGTCGAGGATTCCAGGTGTTTCCATATTTGGACGACTGGCTCCTTACTGCCACCACCAGGCATCAGCTTCTTCAAGCCAGGGATTATGCTGTACAAACCTGCAAAGCGCTAGGCATCTCTATAAATTTCGAAAAATCTGCCTTGTCGCCTTGTCAGCATATTACCTTCATAGGCGCCGTGCTAAACACAGTAGAGTTGTCAGCAAAACTTCCTACGCAAAGAGTATACAACGTTCCCAGTCATGTTCAAGTCCTGCTACAAGAGGACAGGGTCCAAGCCAAGTTTGTACTGAAAACGCTTGGTCGCATGGCTGCAACAATCACCTTGCTTCCCCTAGCTCGTTTTCATATGCGGATACTACAGTGGATGCTTTTTTCCCAATGGTCCTTTCAGCAGCTTCCCATGTCACACAAGATTCTCATCACTCAGTCTTGCAAACGACACCTATCTTGGTGGATGGACTCACCCCAGGTGCTTCAAGGCAGACCGGTTGTTCTCCCCCCCTCCGGTTGCCACCGTGACAACGGATGCCTCCCTGATCAGGTGGGGGGGGGGCATTTTCAGGGCAGGACAGTCCAGGGCACATGGCAACCCTTCGAGTGCCACTTGCACATCAATGTCCTGGAGATGAGAGCAGTGCTGTTGGTGTTGCAGGCTCTCCAGAACTCTCTTCCCACTGGGACAATTGCAATACAAACAGACAATATGTCTGTAGTATGGTGCATCAACAAACAGGGCGGAACCAGGTCCTACCCTCTTTGTCGGCAAGCGCTCAGACTCTTGGCAATGGGCGATCTCTTCTCAGCAGTTTCTGGTAGCAAAACACATTCTTGGGAAGTCCAATGTCATAGCAGACAGGCTGAGCAGGGACATTCTCATGCCCTACGAGTGGTCTCTCAACCAACTAGTAGTGGACCAAATCTTCAGAAAGTGGGGTCAGCCTTGCTGCGACCTTTTCGCAACCCCTCAAAACAGCAAGTGTCAAGACTTCTTCACCCTCTTCCCTCTTCCAGGCCTCTCTCCCAGGGATGCTCTAGTCCAGGATTGGCCCAGGGGTCTCCTTTATTCTTCCCCCCCTTTCCCTTAATCACTCTGTTAGTCCAGAAAGCAACTGTCTTGAGATCCAGGATGATCCTCATTGCCCCTTTCTGGCCCCGACAAGTCTAGTTTCCGTTCCTACAATGTAATCTACTGGAGCAGCCCTGGCATCTGGACCCTGTGCCAGACCTTCTGACCCATCAATCGGGCAGGCTGCACCAATCCCTGTCATCTCTCAACCTCACAGCTTGGTTGCTCCACTTCCAACCCTAGCCAGACTTCCCTTAATCTCTCCGTCAGTACGTCAGATTATCCTTGCCTCTCACAAGTCTAACACCAGAAGGATGTACGCAAGTAAATGGAAATGTTTCTCTATTTGGGCAGAAAAGAACCAAGTTGATCCCTTTACTGCCCCTGTCCAAACAGTTCTAGATTTTCTAGCGGAACTCTTTCAAAAAGGTTCCTCTTCAGCCACTATCAAAGTCCAGTTGGCGGCTATTGCAAATTTTCATGTTGGCTTGTCAGAGTCTAGTATTATGTCCACAAGCTCTGCAAAGCCTTTCTGAAGGGTACCCTATTACTTAGGCCCCCAGTCAAAGACCCTCCTCCACCGTGGGATCTAAATTTGGTACTGTCGTCTTTAATTCTACCTCCTTTTGAGCCTGCTGCCTCCTGCTCATTAAAACTGCTCTCGTGGAAAACACTTTTCTTGGTAGCTATTACCTCAGCCAGAAGGGTTTCGGAACTACAAGCACTTTCTGTGCACCCCCCTTATCTTGTTTTTCACAAAGATAGAGTGGCTCTTAGGACAAATCCATTCTTCTTACCTAAGGCACTCTCAGAAAAAATCTGAATCAGACCATTGATCTCCCAGTTTTCTTTCCAAATTACACTGATAGAGCTGAGAGAAGATTACATTGTTTGGATGTCCATAGGCAACTATGTTTCTATCTGGATAGAACCAAGCCAACAAGAAAATCAGAGCAACTCTTCTTATCTTATGCCGAAGGGAAGCAGGGCCTTCCGGTTTCTAGTGACCTTTTCAAGATGGTTGACCTCTCTTATCTCTTTAACCTATCAATTGAGGCATAAGGAACTTCCTACCAAGCCTAGAGCTCACTCAACTAGAGCATTAGCTTCCTCAGTTGCTTTTTAAGTGAGATTACCTATGGATTCTATTTGTGCAGTGGCCACATGGGCCTCTCCTCATACCTTCATCTCTCATTACAAACTGGATATTGCCTCCAGACATAGGGCTGATTTTGGTTCCACTGTACTCAAGAGTCTGTTCCATTGAGCCACCCGGGACTAAGGTGCTAGGGACGCTGTCCCATCCAGCAAGAATGAAGGCGAGATTGACAACTTAACATTAAGAAGTTATGTACTTACCATAACGTTCCGTGTTAGTTGTCTTCTTCTCGCCTTCTTTCTTGCGTCCCACCCTCCATCCCCCTAGCCTGGAAAAGACCTAGAGTATTGGGTGAGATTTTCCTTGTCACCAGGATTATCCCTTCAACTAGAGCTCTTCTTCCCCTTTGGTAGTCCTGGTGACAAACAGGCTGTAGGGTTTATAGTTCTACATAGCTCTTAGTTTTATCTTTTTCTAGTGGTGGGACATGTCTGTCCATAGTGTTAGCTATCAAACGAGATCTGAGTATGTTTCGCCTAGCATTATGGGACATAGGATAGCCTTGAGCCACTAAAAATAGCTCTCGAGCTTTAGTATTCGTCCGAGTCGGAGCCGAGGTTCGGCTCCGAACCCATCCAGCAAGAAAGAAGGCGAGAAGAAGACAACTAACATGGAATGTTATGGTAAGTACATAACTTCTTATTCTGACATGTGTACTCTGTACACAGAAACTGTCAGCAGACCCCAAAGCTTTCTTGGTGCTTATTACAGAATCACAGACAACTCAGTTAAAGATGCAATCAAAATCCTGGCCAAAGAGTTCTTGCTTCCAATCCTAGAATACTATCTACCATTTATATTAGCTAAATCCTGTAAGTATTTAAACAAACTACAGACTGCTGGAAACAAAATCTGTGCATCCATTATGGGGGCTGCATGGTAGCATTGTCAACATACCTCACTATTTGTAGCAAACTGACCACCATTTGTACTGAGAGCTCTTTTTCTTTCTGTTCCACTGCATAAACACATTAGTCAACCAGCCAAGGACAGTTATATGTGCATAAGTGTACTTGACTTGTCATGGGCTCATGAGAGAAGGAATTGCTTGAAAAGTTCACCATCCTGGAGAATGAGGTGTTACTGCAGGCCATACATACATACATACATATGGCATGTGTTTCCTGTATGAAGGTAAATCAGCCAAGGCATTCCAGTACCAAGTGTGTTAGGAAGTGGTTCAAGACATCAGTGCTCTGGCAATCATAACAGGACTGTAGAACATGTGTGGGTAAGGGTAACTAGTATGCTGTTGCATGCCAGGACCAAAACATGTTACACTTCAACAGATATGTCCATCACAAGAGGTGAACCATCCACAGAGAAGTGACTCACACAGGTGGAAAAAATTCTTGGTATATCTATTTGAGGAGGGTGAATGGACTTGGATGTTGTAAGTTGGCTGGGAACAACTGCTAATGTGTCTGTGGAGGATGTACCAGATTAGAAGTAACAGGTAGATTTCTGTGTTGTACAGTGACCTGCATCTGAATAGGACATGTTCAGCAGAATACCTCTGCATATCTCTTCTGTTCTATAGGTATGTCCAGGATGTGAATGCAACACTCTAAAACACAAGGTATATATGTGCCCATATGATATTAACAGATCATGTCATGTACCAGTATTTGTGCTACATGTTGAGTTCTGAGATACATGTTCCAGTGGTGCCACAAGTATATTATTTTTATGCTTTTGCAGGTTCTACTGGTGGAGGATCCAGCATGAGTGGACTGTACATGCTTGATGTCAGCGATCACCTATGGCAGACAATAATGGCAGTGTGTACACTGTATTGTCAGACGACATAGTGGCATTGTCAGCAGTGCTAACTTTATAAGGCTCACACACATCATGCACATATGTTGTGATGGTGGAGAAGCAGGCTGGACTCTTAGCTTCACCTGAGTTTGACACTGGACATCCTGTAACTGTCTCCCCCACTCAGGCCACATGGGACTTACCACCACAGATGACAACTATAAAGTTACAGTGCCTCTCAAGTGCTTGCATACACTGGAAAGGAGGCATGTTGGTGGACATCACCACTATGAATTTAGGTCTCTCCACAACCTGTGGGTACAACATTTGACATTGGTCATCAAATGTGCAGTTCAGTGGCTCAGATGCAGATAGCCTGTATAAAATCATGATAGAGTTGGTGAATGTAGTAAGTGACCTGCATGATGGTGTGCCACACCTGCATCACCTGCAGGAAGATGTGCAGCACCTGCATAGTGAAATAGCATAAAGGGACAGGGACACTAGCAGTATAGCTCAGATCCATGACAACCAAAACAACATAATTTGGTACATCCATGAGGCAGGTGGTAGTTGCCGGTATTCGGCCTCTGCAAACCATGCTGGTCCAGATGTGGGAGGAGAAGCAATGGTGATCACACATAGATAATGCACACTGTTCCAGAGACCACCTCACTGTCACCACTGGTTGTAGCAACCAGCACACTTTGGCATAAACAGTCTCATGATTATGGCCAATGAAGTTCTTCAGACACCACAGTTGCGACACCTGAGAAGCCCACCTGCTCTCAGTCCTGCTATTGGCTGATGAAGGACCATGACCATCATCTGGGTCATAGATGCTGTACATCTGTTGACTGTTAACATGGGACACTACATGTCCTCCCTATCATGAATCACATCATAGCCTGGCATTTCAGGCCACCACCATACACATGGCCAAAGTTCATGATATGGACCTCTGGTGGATGTGATCACTTACTTCTCTCAATCTGTTATCCATGATTATTTGCCGTATGATAGCATTGCTTTCATCTGTCATTGTTTACCAACCCACCTGTACAAATGATGATGACTATGCCATTGCCACTGTGTAGCTTTTGTGGATTAGAGGATGTCTGATGCACAATTTGGGCAGTAAATATAGTGTATTGCATAGCCTAGGAGTGAGAATGCATATTTCATTTTTATTCTGTGTTGTCTGCACCATGGCCTAGAGATGTGGACCAGCCACTCTCTTTGCCTTTGACAGTGCCACAGCGTATTGCACCCACTTCTGCCTTGCATGGGTTGCTGTTGTAGCATGTTCCTCCAAAGACTTTGTTCGTGACTCCTCTTATGCTTTGACAAGTCTTTCACTCAGTACTGTGATGTTCCCCTGTTGTTGTATATGATTGTGTATGCCCATACTATGTAACATAGCATAGACCATAATTATTTAGATGTAGGTATTTGGTGCATACTGCAGTGTGGCATTACATATAGCCAGTTACTGGAACTGTCTCATTAGGTGTCCAAAAACATGTTCAGCAATGCACTGTGTCTCTGAATGAGCTGTGTTATAAGCCATCTCAGCCAGACTCTGAGGGTTTTGTATAATGGTCATCATCCACAGTTCTAATGCATATACAGTATCACCTGTAATACACGACAGTTGACATCATTAAATGTGGCCTACAGCCTGCTTGGCTTGGAGCCATTTTTACTGGTCTGTATATCCAACATGTGGCACTGACACCTAGATGATATTTTGGGAAGTTACCCTGCACAAAATGTTGGTAGAGGTTACACATTTGCCAGATATCATTTCGATCATCCAAAAAATTACTTTTATAAGTTACTAAAGCAAACAATAGTTTTGGAAACTCTCTGTTCTCATACCAGATAGCAAAAGCTTGGAATGAAATACCCCAGTTTATACAAAGTTCTACCACTACTTCCATTTTAAATTCCATCTAAAGGAATTCCTAAAGAACAATTGGCTTTGCTCCTGCTCCAATCCTGGATAGTCTTCTCTCCTCTCTGTTTTTACTTTTTCAGACTCCTTATATCATCCCTTAGCGCCATCTTATTCCAATCACCATCAATTTCATCTTGTATTTAATCTATACCATTTCTGTGTGTAGTTTGTTTTGTATCAGTGTTAAATTTCTGTTTCGTTCATATTTCTTTGTTTTTCTTACAGCCTTGAAATGTGTATTAGACTAAATTGTTAATGTTTTTTGATTGCCATTATGGATCTGTATTTTTCTTGCACCTAGCATACTGTTAACCTATGCTATATTGATTTTTTTTGTATCTGTTATTTTACTTTCTATCCATATGTATGTATTCTCTGTATAACTGTGGAGCTTATCTCCCTGGGCCTCCGCTGAAAATGGGCCTTTGGCCCAGTCGGACCTTCCCAGTAAACAAATGTAAAATAAATAAAATAAATAAATATGATAATCATGGACACTACCTTGGTGGTACACAGATGCATTGTATATGATGCCTTGTGCATAGCACACCATCTGACAGTTGATGGTGTAGAAGCCTTTTTTGGGTTGATGATGCTTTATGGAGAAGGTGGGGTCTTGACGAGATGTGTGCGCAGTCTGTGGCTGCCAACACCTCAGGAAAATGGACTATGTTGTAAAATGTTTGTGTAGTGTTTGTTCTCTTGTCTGATATAATTGGAAACCATATATGCTCCTCTAGGTGCTGCAGCATCACGCCAAGGCACTGGTGTAGGATCTGCCTCGTTGATGCCTGTGAAATTCATAGTACATACCCTGTTACATAGGAACATAGGAACAGTACTAGGCAGGAGATCATGGGGACCATAAGATACCTAACCATATGCACCTCTAAGTAGACACACTTAAAAGTTTTTGCCAGTCTTATCAGTAACTTAATAGTGCTCACTGCCCAAGTCAAGTTGGGCTGTTTGTGATAAGCCGGATGTAAATTTGTGTCTATCCATCCAATCATCAATACTAGCTTTAAAGGTAGTCTGAGTACTATTTTGCTTGATCTGTAGTGGCAACTTATTCCATTGGCTCGGAATACTTTGAGTTACAAACATATCCCTACAATGAGTCTTTTTATTTTTTGTTGTAAAATTAGGATTTAGGTTCCTAGTCTGGGTATTTGTAGAGCCACTGTTTTTTGTGAAGAAATAGGATGGCAGCTAGGACTGGAACGTCTGTGGCTCAAAAAGTGTAATACTGGTCATCTCAGATCAGCTACTGAGTATAAGGAGAGCCATGCTAGTCTGTCAGGATAGCTGAAGGATTTAAGGCCTTTAATATTCATGGTTAAAAATATTCGAGGGCTTTCCAGCTAAGTGATATGCTTGAAAAGGAGCATTGTATTTAATGATGGGTCTGGTAAGGGAAGAGTACAGTAATAAGTTGATTTATTTGTATCTTGACAATATTCCCTTTGAAATTAACTTGGCCAGATAGAAGCATTTCCTAACTATGATGGCAACATGACAATCAAATGAGAGCTTTCTAGATAAGTACCCAACTCTGTTATGATCAAAACTGTCTGCAGATAGTTAGCATTTATAATATATGGGAGCATCTATTTTTATTGAACTCTGCTATGCAGTTTTTTTGCTTTCAGCTTGAGACCATTTTTGTTCACCAGATGTGTGTATATTCCAGCCTTTGCTAGAGTTGTTTAATATTAGTAGATGAGAGCATAACAGTGCCCAGCTTGCAGTCATTAGCAATCTTAATGAATCACACTTTTGGAATATTGGTTTGGATGTCTGTAAAATAAATGACAAACAGGTGAGGACCCAGAAGTGATCTCTGTCTTAGCCCACTAGTTGCAATTGTACACTCAGGGAGAGTACCAGCAGCTTTTGCAACTTGGGATCTTTTGGAGAGCTAATTTGCAATCCACAGACAATGAAGGAATTTTCATTAAGTCTGTCTAATTTTCAATAAAACAATCATGGAAAATATCAAAATCTTTGGCAAGGTTAAGATAAGTAGAAAGGTCCCTATAGTAAGGATAGTTAATGCTAGGTACCTTTGTTTCCACAGGGATAGTTAGTCTACACATGCCCCTTGATGTTGCGTATAGGTGTCACATGTCTACTAACTCCCATATGTTATTATTATGTTAGGCACTTGCCAAGCTATCTGTGATGTGGAGGGTGACAAATCGCAACATTACAGGCACTAACACCTATCATTCAGCCATAACTGCTGCTATTAACCACAATGAACAAAAAACAACTAATAACCAGAATGAACCAAAAACAACTAATAATATTATTAGTTCAGCGAAAGACATATTCATCGAATGTCTTCAGCAAACACCAGACACCAAAATTGACTTCAGCAAACCACTGAATTTTTCCCACTGTTCGCAAATACTTGCCCACCAGCCAGTCAGAACACACAATGGGCTAAATCCAATCCACCCACACATACAACAACCATAATGCCCACAGAGATACTTTACTAAAAGGATTCAAGGCCTAAACTAAATGTCCTACATGGACCATCTCAGAGCCCTGTCACTATACTCTGTATCCCACAGACTGCTAAGAGGTAACCTATGCCTAGCATACTTGGCCTCCTCTGACCCAATACTGATGGATTTACTGCACATCAGCAAGTCAAATGGCATCAGAAATACTCTGCTGAGGGACCTTATCCTCTTCTGCAACATCAACAGAATGATTTAGAGGGACAGGTATATCTGTCTAACAAACTCTCGATCCGCATACAGTAAAGTTTATCCCTGTACATATTCATGCAAAACTTGGATCTGTGGATGAGAAACAGAAAATTTACCCCAAGACTTCCCCCTGTACTACTAATGGACAGCGGCAGCTCCTAATTGCTTTACCCCATGCATGAGTCCTCTCATATTATCTGTTGTATGATCCCAGTTATTCTCAGTAGGGGTAATATATAAATGTGATAGTGTTCAATCTCGCCGTTTGTTCTTACACATGGGTTCAGAGCCGATCCTCGGCTCCGTGTCGGCCGCTTGCAAGCTCTGCATCGAGAAGAAGCTCGAGACAACCTAATACCCACAATCCCCCTCTGCCTTTACCTCAGATCTAGTTTGCCGCTGCTGCGTTCGCATCACTGGGATCTAGCTCGAGCAACTTCAGATAAGAAATAACTTTATTATTGTTATTTTTTGAGAAAAAAATTATTCTAAGTACTTTTTGGTAACATAGTGTATGTGTGGGTGGTAAGGTAGAATTACTCGGTACCGTTTAAGTTTATTTAAACTTGTTAGAGTTTTTCGGGCCTCCACCCCTTACTTGAATTGGACAACTGGACTGACTTATTTATCGGATTCGACCTTTTTTACTGGATTTGTCTCTCTACTGGACTTGACTTTTTTCTCTTCTTTAAGATGTCTGAGAAAATTAAATCAGGGTTTAAACGTTGCCAGTGTGGCCAAAAAATGTCAGTTACTGACAACCATAGTTCCTGTGTCTACTGCCTTGGCCCTCTCCACTTACAAGAGGACTGTTCAATTTGTCACTCTTTTAGTGGGAGGGTCATGACAGATAGGCGCAGGAAACTCATGGGCAGGGGGTTATTAAAACCTTCCTTTCAGGAGGCTCTGGATGCTTCAGACCAGGCATCCAAATCCTCGAAGGAATCGAAGACGTCGGAGCCCAAGTCATCGGCTCCGAGCTCTTCGAGTAAAGTTAGATCACCGGTTCCACAGACTTCGGGGCCGACTGTTCAACTGTTGTCAGTTCCCGAGCCTCGAGTCTTGGATCCGGTGATGGAGCTCCCTCCCTCGACTCTATTGAGGTCGGCTCCGTCTTCGGTTCCTTCGACCCGTTCTTCTTCTAAACTCTCCGATGTCGATGTGGATCGTGTGGTGCAGAAGTTATTGGAGCATTCGGCCCTATCCAAACTTATTTCGGTTTCCACCCAGTTGGTGTCGAAACTTGAAGGCCTCCCATTGTCTCCATCCATTCCTCCTCCGAGACCTGTCCAGTCTTTGGAGCTGGAAGAGGTTGATCTTCTGATTGTGGAGCCCTCGGGTCCAGAACCGTCTCTTTCTCGGTCTGTTCCTCTCACCTCGACTCCGTCAGATCCGGTACCGGAGTCTCGGAGCCGACGATCTGTCCTTGGTTCCGGGGCCGAGAGTTGAACCGACGTTTCGGTTCCGACTCTTCCCCTCGGGGCCTCGGCGCGGATCGATTCGGCTCCGTCCTCGGGGTCGATGCCTTCGGTGCCTGTCTCGGGGATCCTTCCCATTTTTTCGGAACTGGGAGATTCTTCGACTCGGGACCCGGGGGCCTTCGATCTCATGAGGAAGGTGTTGTCTACCCAGACAACCACATCAGTAGAAGCAACCTCTCCTCCCCATAAAGGGCCGTTATCCTCCTCTGCACCCACGGCTACATCCAAGCGTCGAGCACCGGTGTCTCAGCCACCCCTGGAGGGTGCCCCCTCTTCCTCGGAGGCTTCTTCGGATGCTCCCCATGAAGAAGTTCCTAGGAAAAGATTGTGTAAGAGGAGACACTTAGATTCTCCACAAGAATCTTTGACATCCGATACTGACTTGGATGAGTCAGAAGGGTCCCCTAAGTCACCTTCAGAAGATGTCTCTTTTTCCCCAGGACAAGGCTTACTTGACAAAAGGAGTTCCAGTGGACGCTATGGTGGTGGCAGCGGCCACGAAAAAGGAGATGTCGGAATCTTCCTCATCTGTCCATCCCCCTAATAAAGATTCTAGGACGATGGACAGGTATGGGAAGCGCATTTTTAGTTCAGCGGCTTTTTCCATGCGATCCCTGAACTATTTGACCCACTTTACACGACTACAGAGGGATCTAGTCAAAGAGTTGGGAGATACCCTCCAGGGTACTACAGATGCTGCTGTCTCAGAGAAAGTGACAGCACAACTTAATACCCTTACATCTATTGTGAACTCGTCCATGAGGCTGATATCTTACGCAGCCGAAGGTTCGAGTAGGGCAGCAGCTTCAGCGATTGCTCTTCGCAGACAATCCTGGATGCGCTTATGTTCATTTGCGGAAGCCTTCAAGTCTTCCTTTACTAACGCCCCATTTGACGGTGCCACTCTTTTTGGCCCCAAAGTAAAGGAAACCCTTACCCGGTGTGAGCAGGAGGGAAAGACTCTGTCTGCTGTCGGAGTCCGTTTTTCCACCCCATCCAGACCGTACCCCAAAGGGCAACGTGGTGGAAAAATGTGGTTTCGAAAACCCCAAGGATCTTTCCCAGGCACACAGGGTGATGCCCCTTCTAGAGGCAGAGGAGGGGGCAGAGGTGGAAGACGCCACCCTGGCGGCAGAGGGGGTCCGCAGAATCAAGGTGACAGGGATACACTCCTTGGTAAACCTTTCCAGCACTCCTGAGAGGAGGCCCGACTGTCCTGCTCTGGAGGCAGTCGGGGGTTGCTTAGCTTTATACCCTCAGGCCTGGCAAAACATAACTACAGACAAGTGGGTAAAAAGCGTGGTTACCAGAGGTTACAATATACCATTTCTATCCTATCCCATTCCAAAGAAAAGACTCCCAGATGTGCCGCCCCATCTGCGAGAGCCAGCAGCTATAGAAATTTCAAAGCTGCTAGAAAAAAGAGTCATCCAACCAGTCCCAGCGGACCAAAGAGGATTCGGAACCTACTCAAGGTTCTTTTTAGTTCCAAAGAAAACAGGGGACTGAAGGCCCATTCTGGACCTAAGCGACCTCAATACCTTCGTCAAGAAAGAAAAGTTCCGAATGGTCACGCTTCAATCGATCCTTCCATTCTTACAGAAGGACGACTGGATGTGCTCAATAGATCTGAAGGATGCATACTACCACATCAAAATGGCCAGGGCATCCAGAGATCATTTGCGCTTCCGGCTGGGTGCCAGTCACTTTCAGTTTCGAGCCCTGCCCTTTGGTCTGACCTCAGCCCCAGGGTCTTCACCAAATGCATGGCAGTGGTAGCGTCTCACTTGAGACGCCTAGGATTCCAGGTGTTTCCGTATCTGGATGACTGGCTCCTTTCTGCCACCACCCAGCGTCAACTAGTACAGGCCAGAGACTACACTCTTCAACTGTGTGTTCACCTCGGAATTTCCGTAAACTTCTGAAAATCCTTACTACAGCCATCACAGCGTATCTTATTCATAGGAGCAGAATTAGATACACATCAGTTAATTCTAAGACTTCCTCCAGAAAGGATACTTTCACTTCAGATTCACATCGCCTTCTTCTTTGTCCAGGAAATCCCCAGCAAAACTGGTACTGAAGGTTTTGGGACTCATGTCAGCTTCTCTTATTGCAATACCCTTGGGAAGACTGCACATGAGAGTCCTACAATGGCTACTGTTTGCACAATGGTCGTTCCAACAACTACCTCTGACACACGAGATTCTTATAACAAACACATGCAAATCACACCTAAACTGGTGGCTTCAGACTTGCAACCTTTCCAAGGGGAGACCATTTGTGCTACCCACACCGACAGCTACGGTGACCACGGATGCTTCCCTGATAGGGTGGGGGGGCATCTTTCAGGGACAGACAGTCCAAGGCGAATGGACCAATTTAGAGTACAATCTGCACATCAATGTTCTAGAGTTGAGGGCAGTGTTTCTAGCGTTGCAACACTTTGCTCCCCTTCTTCCTCTGGGAACTATTGCAGTTCAGACGGACAACATGTCTGTAGTCTGGTACATAAACAAGCAAGAGAGAACCAAGTCCTATCAGCTATGCAGAGAGGCCATGAGAATCTGGCAATGGGCGGAGTCCACGGGTCGCTTTCTGATAGCAACGCACATCCCGGGGTCATCCAACGTCATAGCCGACAGGCTGAGCAGAGCAATACTGTTACCGCACGAGTGGTCCCTAAAACAGTCAGTTGCGAAAAAGATTTTTCGCATGTGGGGCCAGCCTTCCTGCGATCTGTTTGCGTCTCCAATGAACGCCAAATGCAGGAGGTACTTTGCCCTATTACCCCCTCCAGGGGAAGTCCCCAGGGACGCACTGATTCACGATTGGCCCCCGGGTCTCCTGTACGCATTTCCTCCCTTCCCCCTGATCACAAAGTTTCTCCAGAAAGCCAACAACCTACACAGGACAATAATCCTCATTGCCCCATTCTGGTCTCGTCAAATTTGGTTTCCCTTCCTCATGACACACTGCATTCGGGGACCCTGGATCCTGGACCCAGAGCCAGATCTATTGACTCACTCGTCAGGGGCTCCCCACCCCTCGCTCTTGTCCCTCCATCTAGCAGCTTGGCTGCTCCAATTCCCAACTTAGCCAGGTCTGATCTTCTTTCACCTGCAGTTCAGAATATATTAGTGGCTTCTCATAAAGCTTCCACTACTAAAACATATACTAGTAAATGGAAGCACTTTGTATTCTGGGCAAATACACAGCAAGTGGACCCTGTTATAGCTCCTTTGAATAAAATATTAGAGTTTTTAACAGAATTGTTCCATCAGGGTGCTTCTCCTGCCACATTAAGAGTTCAATTGGCTGCCATTTCTAATTTCCATGTGGAAGAATGTGGGGCTCCTGTTATGGCCCACAGACTTTGTAAAGCCTTTTAAAAGGGTCTTTTCATATTAGACCACCAATTAGATCTCCTACGTCACCTTGGAGTCTAAACTTATTATTATCTAAGTTGATGCTGCCCCCCTTTGAACCAGCCTCCTCTTGCCCATTGAAATTTTTGTCGTGGAAGACTCTCTTTTTGGTAGCCATTACATCCGCTAGGCGAGTATCTGAACTTCAAGCTCTCTCCATTAAACACCCTTATTTGATCTTTCACTCTGACAGAGTTTCTCTTCGCACTAATTCATCCTTCCTTCCTAAAGTTTGTTCTATTAACAATATTAATCAGTCCATTGAATTACCCACTTTCTTCAAGAATCACTACAATAAAATGGAGTATATGTTACACAAATTAGATGTCCACAGACAACTAAGGTTTTACTTGGATAGAACAAAGGATCACAGGAAATCTGATCAATTTTTGTAGCCTTTGCTGATAACAGAAAAGGAGTAGCGGTTACTAAAAGAACTCTTTCTAAGTGGTTAACTGATTGTATCATCTATGTCTATGATTCTTCAGATCAAACTCTTTTGCACAAACCCAAAGGACATTCCACAAGGTCAGTGTCTACATCCCTGGCTCATGCAGCTCGCCTACCACTAGACGCTATTTCAGCGGCTGCTACTTGGTCTAAACCACATACATTCATTTCTCATTATAAGGTAGACAAGGTTTCTAGGGACAGGGCAACCTTTGGTTCCACTGTGCTCAAGAAAGTCCTTCCGTGAGTTCCTCAGGAACAAGGAGCTAGGGACGCTACCCATGTGTAAGAACAAACGGCGAGATTGAACACTATCACATATAGAAGTTATGTCCTTACCATAACGTTCCATGTGGAGTGTTCATCTCGCCTTTGTTCTTACATTCCCACCCTCCCACCCTTTGGAAGAACGTTCAGTTTGGTGCCTGGTCTGGGGCATTCTGCTTCTGCATTGCAGTTGTTGTATATATGGTTGACATGTATATATATATATATGTATATATATAGACTCTTAGTTTCTGTGCATATGTGATATTGGCATGAGTGTTTCTCTCTCTGACTGCTGGTTTGCTTGCAAACTAGATCTGAGGTAAAGGCAGAGGGGGATTGTGGGTATTAGGTTGTCTCGAGCTTCTTCTCGATGCAGAGCTTGCAAGCGGCCGACACGGAGCCGAGGATCGGCTCCGAACCCATGTGTAAGAACAAAGGCGAGATGAACACTCCACATGGAACGTTATGGTAAGGACATAACTTCTATTTATCATCCATGGGATAGGTAAGGCTTGTCTCTAACCAAATGAGATGGATTAATATGAAGGAAAATGGTTAGGCTTAAAATGGCAGCTAGTCTAGTACTTATCTATAATCAGTGGGTCAGATAACATCCCAAGAAGTGCACTCTGTATAATAACAGATGATATAAGTGAACTACTAATGGTTTTGTTTAATAAAATCTCAGGTACTGGTTATGTGGCCCTAGTGGTAACTATACAATAAGGAAGTTCTAAGTCCGAGATGGTGAACTATAGACCGATAATCATACAATCTATTATAGGGAAATGAGTATTGTTTATTACAAACTGTAATAAATACAAATATATCTATCACATTAATGCAACACAACATGGTTTCTTAAGGAGTTGCCAGATTAATTATCAAGATCATGTCTTCTAGATCAAATGGAAGTCATCATCTCTTTCTACTCCTCCCTCATCAGACAAATAATAGAATATAATGTCTCCTTTGCTACAGCAGTAGCGTTGTTACCTCACAGCAAGAGGTTCTCCTGTTCGATTCTCGGCTGGAGTGTCTTCTGTGTGGAGTCTGCATGTCCTCCCCGCGATCGAGTGGCCTCCAAAAGACATGTGTGAATGGGCGTGCCTTCGCTGAAGGTTGAGCATCAGATTGGCAACTCGGCACCATAAAATTCGACTGCCAGTTATTAGCAGACTGGAGTTCCGCTGTGGCGACCCCTAACCGGGAAAAGCCAAAAAGGCAAACAAAATGTCTCCTTTGCTATGTACATGGCTGAGCATATGACCAGTGTGATGCCCGAGCACTGACCCAGTAATCAAAGAACCATAATCCTCACTACTAGTACCAGTGGGAGACTTGCATTAGGAGGATGACAAGTACACACACAGTATTTCCAGATGCAGTTCTCTGCATCAAGTGCATTTTCCCCTTAGGAGTACACAGAGACCACAGTCAGTCCGGGCTGGTTTCTCCCTTTCTCCAGATCCCCAGTAAGACTCCCCACTGGCACAGCTATAGAGTTGAGATCTCAGCTGAGTGGCCAAGCCAAGACCTCCAGCACCCTCTGTGTCCAACCAGTGCTTTGTGTCCCTGCCCAAGTAGCTGACACACACACACTTTGAGGTTTGATTTACACACACACACACACACACACACACACACACACACACACACACACACACACACACACACACACACACACCTGGGAAAGGCTGGCACAGGTTTACTAGCTATGCCCCCTTCTACCCAGACTATAAGACAGTTATCACTGCCTCCAGCCACATCCTTATCAGCTGCTTTAAGGCTCTTAGCAAAGGGTGTGCAATCTTACCGTGTAATGTTACTATCAATACAAATGGTAGTTTGTCCAAGAGCAAGGCTATTAGGAGTAGCCCACATCGTCACCAAATAAATATGCAAGTACTCTCAGAAATTAAATATGTCTCACAAATATCAGCCACAGTGATATGTTTAAATAAATTTAATAATAAATAAAAACAAAAAATAGTCTGTATATAATCACAGTATAATCAGAGTTCAAGATCAGGGGAAATACTTAAAACAACATTGCAGGACAGTCTCAAATTAATACAGAAAATATCTAAACAAGACTTCACTATATTCATGACTGAATCTAAGAGAATCCCTATACCCTAGTTAACTTACTTACAGAGCAACAAAGCAGATGTGGTGAGTGGATGTTCTTGTCAGGACAAAGACAAAATACAAAATGCCCAGTTTCTCTCTCAGAGAGTTCTTAAATTAATATCCCAGATATTACTGCTGGGATAGCTTGCAGAATGGCATCACTTCTTGTCATCTGACTCTATCCCAGGTGAAAACCCCCACTGATGCAGCTGACAGCATTCAGCATCTACCCATGAAAATACACAAACAAGGACCCCTCCTAGATCTAAGGCAGATCCTGGAAGTCATAAAACAGTAAACACTTCCAGGACAATAGAAAAAACTTCTAGCTCTAGACATTGTGCCTGCCACTGCACTTAAAACTGAAAGACAACATCCCTTTATTACATGGTCATAAAGTAATTTAAAATTTCAGCTATTTTGCTGAAATGAACCTCCTGTGTTGTAGTTTCCATTGTTAAAAATATGTACATCTAAACAGTTGCAATAGTGTATGTATATTTCTGCTTAGTACTTTACAAAATATCTCTTCAGCACACATCTGTACAATATAACATACTGTCAATTACAAAATTCCAGATAGCTGGGCTGGCAGTATCTCCTTTTGTTATACTTCTGTATAAATCATATTAATATTCACAAATGACATATAATTTATTTACAAAATTCCAGCTAGCTGGGCTGGCAGTATCTCCTCTTGTGACAACCAGTCTTGAGAAACTGCAGCATTTCTTTGCTAAACAAATTAAGGGTCAAACCTCGAGTTACCCTGACTGCCTTAAAATACTGACTCTTTCCCATTTCCTAGTGGCTATTGGCCACAACTGGTTCTCACAACTTGCGTCTGGAAGGAGATACTGCACCTTCCTCTGTAGGACTACCAGATTCAGGAACAGTTTGTATCCTACAGCTGTGAGACTTATTAACTCGGACACCAGCCATAATACCTGGTGCATAAGCTTCTTTTTTCATTTAATCCTGCTGCTCTGAGCAATTGCTGCCAGTATTACTATTATGCAATATGATGGCTATACTGAGCCACGTCAAAGGTTAACAAGTGCAATACAGTAACTAAACAGCTGCTACTCACTAATCTCTATTTAATCTCTAGTTTAACAGTGAAGAAGTTTGGTGAGGGTATTTATTATTTATCATTGGATAATAGGTATTGAGTGTGTTTATGTAATGTGAACTACCTCTTGCATGTCATACGTGTTAATGTTCATCGTGTTACCCTGCTGCAGTCATCACACTTGGGTTATCCTGTCGTCAGGTGGCCCCGCAGTCGGCCTGAATTCCAAAGTCTTGGTCCGGCGTCGGTTGCTGTCGCTTCTTCCCTGACGTCAGTGCGCCAGGGGTATATAAGAGGCATCCGACTCCATTTTCTCCAGTCTTTCTTGCCACGCGGTGCCTGAAGCAGAAGTAGTTTGCAAGTGCCGGTCAGCCGACACCTGAGATTTTCGAATCGAATTTCAGTCCGAAGTCTTCAAAGCTAAGTACCCCATTGGGGAACCTTTTCTTGCCTCAGTCCAATGTCAGAAAAAGTTAACAATTGTATTTCTTGTGGGAAGCTAATACCTCATAAGGACTTTCATTCTTATTGTATACCTTGCCTAGGCCCAGACCACGACGTCACTGGTTGTCAGTTTTGTGCTAGGTTCAATAAGCGAACTATAAAACGACGCTTTGATTTTGCACGACACTACTTCGGTAGGAAATTTAATTACACTATGCCGTCAGAGCAACCAACTACCAGCGTGCATAAAAAATGCAAAGATAAAGACAGGCAGCCTAGATCCAAGCCAGACTCCAAGGCCTCGGCTGGGCTGGTCGCCGGTTCTCCTGTTTTCAGTGAGGCGCCTACGCAGCCCCTGGCGACCGCAGAATTGGAACCCCAGACCACTTTGGATTCTCAAGCAGAGAGTTCTAGGCCGATGCAGCCATTTTCTTTAGGCCCTACCAACAACATTGCAGAAGGAGAAGCTGGTGCTGTGGAAACACCTTCGGTTACAGAAGGTGTCTTCAGACCGACTACTCTCACCATAAAATCTTATGC
Organism: Protopterus annectens; assembly: GCF_019279795.1. Taxonomy (NCBI): domain Eukaryota; kingdom Metazoa; phylum Chordata; order Ceratodontiformes; family Protopteridae; genus Protopterus; species Protopterus annectens. Next base: position 620,073,498 of record NC_056734.1, on the reverse strand, counting down.
TAAGCTTAAGACTCCTCTCAAATCAAAAAAGACTGTACTTCAGTCTCCAGTTCAAGGCCCCATGCCTAAGAAACAGATGCTTAAAATGGCTGAAGATTTGATTTCTTTAATCAGGAGTTCCCAACCCCCCCAGACAAAAGGCCTAGACAGGAGGAGGATTATGCCTCCTCTGATCAAGTGTCTATTTCCTCGGGCTCCTCTGAGGAATGGGATTACTCCTTTCCCCCTTATGAAGATTCTGATGCTGAAGATTCCATTCCCTCAGCTTCTCCCCTGAAGACTATTCCTTTGGGGAAACCTTACATACCATGAGGGAACATTTCCACTGGGAAGGTCAGGACTACTCCGACTCAAAGAAAAGGCTCCGAGAGTTTCTTTTACACCCCCAGCACAGACCACTTGCTATCCCTCCAGTTTTAGACATTGTGAATGATGTTTACTTAGAATCTAGTCTAAATCCAGATTCTCTGCCTCCTGCTCCAGCCAAACCAGATAGATATTATAGAGTGCCTGACTCACACAAATTCCTTTACAAAAGCCCTATTGCTGACCCAGAGACAATCTCCCAGGGTCCCAAAGGGGCTAAGGCTTCTATGGCTAAAAATCCTGTACACTCCGAAAGGGACTCCAGGGCACTAGATAGGTGGGGGAAGAAGGTTTACACCTCAGCTACTCTAGCTATGAGAGCACTAAATTGTCAGTTTCACATGCTGAAATACCAGCAATTCCTAATGTCTCAAATAAAACAAAAGATGAGCATGCATCCTCAACAGTCTGAATTCAAGGAAATGCAGGATCTGTTGCATGCAGCTGAACAGGTGGGCAAACATACTTTACAATGTGGTTTTGATTCCTTGGAAGCTTCTTGTAGAGCAGCTGTTACTGGGTCTGTTATATGTAGGCATGCTTGGTTAAAGGAACAAACTCTGCCTGATCATGTCAAAGCAAAGTTACTAGATGCACCCTTAGAGCAGGATGTCTTATTTGGGGTTAAAGCAGAAGAGGTTTTAAAGAAAATGGAGGATAAGGCAAAATCTATGCAGACGGTCAAAGATTTCTTACAGGTACAACCCCCACGCTTCAGCAGAAATTGGCCAACAAAAAATTGGTCCTTTCCAGCTTCTGACAGACCACAAAGGGGTAAATACAGATGCCCAAGGGGCAGAGGACAAGCACAAATCCCTTACAAACCTCGCCAATGGGGCACTGCAGCACAGAAGGGAGGAGAAGACAGGTCCCAAACTACTAGAAGACAAACACAATGACTTACACCTCAAACTACCAAGCAAAACTCTCTTGGCAGCTCCCTTGGGAGGAAAACTAGCACTTTTTTCAGACAACTGGCGCATTGTCACAAAGGACAAATGGGTCCTAGACATTATCTCACAAGGATACAGATTCCATTTCCACACCTTGCCAAGGATAACAGGAATGCCAAACCTGCCACAAAATCAATGGGCAGAGGCTCAAAAACAAATTACAGCTCTCATGGACATGAGAGCCATTCAACTGGTGCCTACACAGGAGCAAGGCTAAGGATTTGGAGACCTATTCTGGACCTTTCAATTCTAAACACCTTCTTGCAAGTACCCATATTCAAGATGCTAACACTACAGCAGCTTCTTCCCATGCTGGGCAAGAAAGCTTGGCTAGTGACGTTGGACCTCAAGGAGACATACCTGCATGTCCCTATCAGACAAAATTGCAGAAGATACCTCCGTTTCATTGCAGGTTCAACCCATTACCAATTCTCTGCACTGCCCTTTGGCTTATCTATGCACCCAGGGTCTTCACAAAATGCCTGGCACCAGTAATTGCATACTGCAGACAGAGAGGAATTCAAATATACCCATACCTGGACGACTGTCTCATCCAAGCAGAAAGCAAGGACATTCTCTTACAACATCTGACCTTTGTAAAACACCTTCTAAGTTGCCTAGGGTACACAGTAAATGAAAAGAAATCAAAACTAGTGCCCTCACAAAATATGACATTCCTGGGTGCCAGCTTGAATACATTACAAGCTCAATTCCTGCCAGGAAAAAAGAACACATTGGCAGACGACCTAAGCAGAAATATCATGGATCCCCATGAGTGGAAACTGGATCCACAAGTATTTGCAATGATAACTCAAAAATGGGGCTGCCCAGACATAGACCTGTTTGCCACCCCCCAAAACTATCAGCTATCAAAATTTTGCACAAGGACATTTCACCATCAAGCTTGGAAAGTGGACGCACTCTCATTCAGTTGGAAAATGCTGACAGTATATGCCTTTCCTCCATTGCCCCTTCTCACAAAGGTGCTGCTAAAAGTCAGGACGGAGAGACCCCGAATGATACTCATTTCCCCAGACTGGCCACGCCAGCACTGGTACCCACTACTAAGAAACATGGCCCAGGGCCCACCATGGATTTTACCACAAATTCCTCATCTGCTCGCACAGCAAGGCAGTCAGATTCTATACAGCCAGCACAAAACCTTAAATTTGGCTGCATGGCAAATCACCTAAGCAACCAGCCAGTTCCTCTTTCACAAGCTGTTATGGATGTCATTCTGGAGGCCAGGAGGCCCAGCACCAGGAAAGCCTATTCAGACAAATGAAAAAGATTTTACGCCTGGAACTAAGCTAAAGGCCAAAATACCCTTCAGCCGGACATACCTCAGATTCTACAATATTTAACTGAGATGTTACACAAAGGACTTTCTTTTTCATCTATTAAAATCCACGCGTCAGCTATTTCAGCTCACTACAACATGGATCCTCCCTTATTTTCACATCCACTTCTAAGGCAGTATCTCAGAGGGGCCAAAAACATTAGGCCTCCCAGGAGAGCGCCAACACCAACTTAGGACCTCAATTTTTTTCTGGAAAAACTTACGCTGCCACCTTTTGAGCCAGCTTTCTCAGCTGACTTAAAGTTTATATCATGGAAGACTGCCCTGCTGCTAGCAATTACTTCAGCCAGAAGAGTCTCAGAGCTACAGGCACTAATGGCAGTAGAGCCTTTCCTCATTTTTCATCAAGACAGAGTTTCTCTATGAACTAACCCCTCCTTTATGCCAAAGGTGGTATCCAGTGTGGCTCTAAATCAAACCATCCATTTACCCACCTTCTTTCCAAATCCACAGAACAAAGGAGAAACACTTCTGCATTCCTTGGACATTCACAAGCAACTACGTTACTACTTGGATAAAACTAAGGTTTTCAGAAAATCTGACCAACTTTTTGTATCCTATGCTACAGCATCACAAGGAAAGCCTATCTCAAAACAGACCATTTCAAAATGGATAGGACATTGCATACGTTTTTGCTACACCCATCATGGAAAAACAGTTCCTGCTAGCATAAGGCCCCATTCCACCAGGGCAGCAGCTACATCTACAGCCTTCCTCAGGGGGGTGCCAACCAAGCATATTCTGGAAGCTGCAACTCGGAGTTCAGTACACACCTTTACCAAGCACTGTCACTTACCACTTTACTCTAAGACTAGAGCTGGCTTTGCCGCTGCAGTTTTGCAGGGCCTTCTAGCCTCCTTTAACCCTGTTTGACTCCACCTCCCATCCTTAGCTTTGGGATTCTACCCAAGTGTGATGACTGCAGCAGGGTAACACGATGAACATAGTACAGTTTTGTACCTACCATAAATGTAGATGTTCGAGTGTATACCCTGCTGCAGTCCAGGTTACCCTCCCTCCATCCCCTCTGACCTAACTAAAACCTTTCAATACCTTACATTCTGATAGAACCTTTGTGGTGTATTTGCTTATAGCTGGAGGCATGTTTTGTTTGTGCTAAACTTTTATTATTGGTACTATCTACTGACCACCTTTTGAGGGGGGGGGGGCACCTGACATCTGGGGCAAGAAAAACTGAAGAAAATGGCATTGGATGCCTCTTATATACCCCTGGTGCACTGATGTCAGGGAAGAAGTGACAGCAACCGACGCCGGACCAAGACTTTGGAATTCAGGCCAACTGTGTGGCTGCCTGACGACAGGATAACCCAAGTGTGATGACTGCAGCAGGGTATACACTCGAACATCTACATTTATGGTAAGTACAAAACTGTACTTTTTCTTTCTTATGTTATTCTCTGATACCGCTGTATCTATATTATTTGCACTGCATTTTTCTTGTGAGCTGACATTTGTAATTTCGTTTAAGCTGCACTTGTGTGGTCCTAAATGAGAATAATGTTTCTTTGAATCTTTGAATGTTTTGAATCTAATGAGAGGAGATCTCTCCCTTGCTTACAGAGCTTTGAAAGACCCACTCCTTTGTAACCTCCTACATATCCACAGAACTAATGCCATGCTAAACATTCACTCAAGAGACCCACATTTCCACAGAAACATAAATAGGACTTGTTTGTGGAATAGATATCTTTCACAGAGAATACCTCTTTTATGGAATACACCTCCCTTAGAGATTAAGTAGATTAGCTCCATGATCCTTTTTTAAGCATAACCTGAACAACTAGATGGATAATGGTGAGTACACCCCATTGTGGCCCCTCTAGCCCTTATGAAAAGGGGTCAAAACTAGGACGGGTCTGGTGTTAACTTAATTCACATCTTGATAAATCAGTGGGATCATTGGCAAGGCTACATATGATACATTGGGTCAACCGCATAGTATGAGCCTATGAACCTGTTGACAAGCTTAACATCCTTTTTAATGTTATATTTAATAATGTACATCATGGGAAAGCAATGTGGTTATATATTTGGATGTATACAAGGCCTTTGATTTGTTACCACATAATATTATAATACACAGACTTCACCAACTGAAAATGCATGTGCAATACAGTGGATTACAAGATTATCAAGTGGTTGAAAACAAATACTGATAATATGGAAAGAAGCAATCTGAAGTAGTTAACTTCATTTGATCAGCAACCTGTGGGTTTTGGATCCGATACGGATCCAAGCCGGCAGCATACCAAGCAAAAAGATCTGAGCTCCAAGCTCCTCCCCTACCCATACTGCACTGCAACCTCCTTCCAATCCTCAGATCTCATTTGCCGCGGTTTCGCCAGCATAGTATTCTTGAACTCCAGGCAAGTGTCAGGGTTTTTTTTCTAAAACTTTGGTCTGTGTGTGCCCCCTTTGATAATTTTGAGGTAATTATTAGTTATCCACGATATTTATTGTTTTTTTCCTTGCTTGAAAGTTGAAAACTTTCATTTAGTATAAGCCCCCCCCTTCCCACCTGTCATGTGTGTGTGTGTTTGTGTGTGTGTGTGTGTGTGTGTGTGTGTGTGTGTGTGTGTGTGTGTGTGTGTGTGTGGGGGGGGTGTATTCACTAGGATGTCAGAAAGTCAGAAAGTGACTTTCTCTAAGTGCACAGAGTGTGGCCACAAGCTGTCTCCAGCCGATGGTCACACTCTGTGTGTAGTTTGCTTGGGGGTGACCCATTTGTCTTCCAGGTGCAATATTTATGCAGCCTTCAACCCCCAAGCCCTGTGGGATCGCAGGAACAAGTTAATTCTTGTGGGTCTTTACCCACAGAATCGACTTCTGCCTCTTCTTCTGCTTCTTCACCAGCCACGGCTGTTCTCCCCTGTCCAGGACTCACATTCACACCTTACCACAGGGAGAGAGAGAGGCCAAGCAAGTCAAAGAAAAGCAGAAGGATACAGAAAGACATTTGGACAAGGATAAGGATAAAAACAGAGAGAGGGGCCGCAAGCGACAGGCTGAGTTGGATCCAATGGCCCCTCCCACTAAAGTAATCTTGTCTCCAGTAAAAGTTACCAGGCCATCCTCTCCTTGGCTCCATTCACCACGTTTTTTTCCAGAGCCGGAGGAGGTGGCTAGACCACCCTCAAGGTCGTCTTCATGTCGGCTCTCCCGGCCGGTGTCGGTGGCGTCCTTCAGATCGACCTGGAGCATCTCTGAAGCAGACATGGATCGGATGATGTGAAGGTTTCTACAAACTCAAATGCAGATGGGGGTACTGCTGGCTCACCCCACTCCTGGTGCGGGGAGTACGGCTCCATTTTTCACCCCGATAGCTCCTTCTCTGATCCACCATTGAATATTGGAGTCTGTGGATCTGAGGAGCCCCGGAGTCAGGGGGTCAGCGCCGATGGTGCCTTAGGCCTCGATGCCGGCCATGCCCTCGAGTCTGTCAGATCCGCTTTTGGATCTGAGCTCTCAGAGCTGAGAATTGGGCATCAGATCCAAGGGGATGAGGGTGTCATCGGCTCCATTGTGGTCAGGGCATACCGTCCCTTCGGGTCCGACCATTCCAGCTTCGGCTCCGATCCCTTCATCGGATCCGAAGGTCTTGGCTACCAGTCTCAGGGAGGCTGGGTCTCCCTCGGCATTCAACGTCGTGGAGAGGGTTCTCTCTGGAGGATCGAGACCCCTCACTCTCTCCTCGTGGTCCATCCCTGCTCCCTCGCAGCTGGGTTTGTCGTCCATCATCCAGTCCCCCCAGGGACAGCCTATGTCTATTGCGCCCCAGACAGTTCCCTTGGAGGAACATGAAACCATTTGTGAGCCCTCCCCAGAGAGTCCACCCGAGGAGGTCCCTCACAAATGCCAGTGTAAAAGGAGGCACTTGGACTCCCCCGAGTCCCTCACCGAGGATACCAACTTGGAGGAAGGGGAAGGTTCACCCAAATCACCCCCCCCCCGAAGACATCTCCTTTGGAGATATTATGGAAATCCTTCGCCGGGGGGGGGGGTGGTCTACCCAAAAACCTTCCTCTGATGAGTCGGTATTTCTGGAGGTGTTCAACACAGGCCCATCTACCTCTTGGGTGTTCCCACTCTGGTGGACCTTATCACCACCAGAGCTTGGAGGGAACCAGACACTGTGGAGCCTATACCCAAAAGACTCGGCAAAATATTGAGTCCACTGGCAGATAGAGCTTCTTTTAACAAAGGTTCCCCAGTTGATGCCATGGTGGTGGCGGCGGCAGCCACAAAAAAGGAACTCGCCCAAGAAAGTTCCTCGGTCCACCCCCCAGACAAGGAGTCCAGGGCTATGGACCATCTTGGAAAGTAGACTTTTGCTTCAGCCACCTTTACTATAAGGGTGCTGAATTACTTGGCCCACGTAATTCGACTGCAGTGGGACCTCGTGAAAGAGTACGCTGAGTTTCCCCTGGAGTCCATGTCAGCCGAGGATAAACGGACCTTCTCAGCTCGTATGGCCACTCTCAAGTCTGTGTCCAATACGTCCATGCGTTTACACTCTCATGCCACTGAGGGAGCTGCTAGGGCTAGCGGGTCCGGCATCGCCTTAAGGCGTCACAAGCCTGGCTCCGTCTTTGCGACTTCTCAGAACTGTTCAAGGCGTCCTTCGCTAACGCACCCTTTGACGGTTCATCCTGTTCAGGAAGACTGTCCGCGATACGCTTGTCCAGAGCAAGAAAGACGGGAAGATGCTGTCAGCTGTCAGGATCCACGTCTCTAACCCTCAAAGGTCCTTTTCCAGGAACCAGCGAGGGCAAAAGAAGCTGTGGTTCCAGAAAACTCAGCAGTCCCGGAACGCTCAGGACTCCTCCCCCAGAGGCAGAGGGGGACAAGGTGGAAGCCGGCCCAGAGGCAGAGGGGGGCTGAAGAACTTTGAGTTATGTGAACCGTTTTTAGAGTGACCCACGCAGTAACCCTGAGGGGTTACCCGACTGCTCCTCTCTGGAGGCAGTCGAGGGGCGCTTTTCGATGCACCTAGCCCAATGGGAGTCCATTACGACAGATTGCTGGGTGCTTCGAATAATATCCAGAGGCTATTCTAATCCCTTCATAAACAAGCCTCCTTACACAAGGTGCCTCCTGGACATCCCACCCACTCAGAGGCAGGCTGCAGCCTTGGAAATACAAAAGCTACTAGAAAAAAGAGCCATCCAGCAGGTGGCCCAGACCAGTCTGGATCAGGCATCTATTCCAGGTTCTTTTTGATGCCAAAAAAGTCGGAGGACCTAAGGCCGATTCTCAACCTGTCAACAATGAACCTGTTCATTGCCAAGGAAATGTTCTGGATGGTCATGCTTCAATCCATCCTGCCCTTCCTGCAGGAGGAAGACTGGTTGTGCTCAATAGACCTCAAGGATGCGTACTACCATATTCTGATGGACAGGTGATCCAGGAGGTTCCTCCGCTTTCGGCTAGGGGCCAGTCATTATCAGTTCAGGGTCCTACCCTTCAGTCTCACCACAGCCCCCAGGGTGTTCACCAAGGTCATGGCAGTTGTAGCGGCCCACCTGAGACTTCAGGGCATTCAGGTCTTTCTGTACCTGGATGACTGGCTCCTCACTGCCCCCACCAGGCATCTACTCTTACTAGCCAGAGATTTCTTTCTCCGGATATCACCTCGGCTAGGGATTACCATAAACCTAAGGAAGTCTTCCTTTCAACCTGTGCAAGTGTTAGAGTTCATAGGGGTGAGAATAGATTCTCGTCAGGCCAGGGCATTCTTAACCCCAGACAGACTACACAGCTTGGCACTTCATGTGTTAGCACTTCTGCAGTCCTCTGCACCCCCTGCAGAATTAGTCCTGAGAGTCTTAGGGTCCATGGCAGCAGCTATCAACCTGATCCCTTGTGCTCATCTGCATATGAGAATTTTACAGTGGACGTTGCAAGTTCAGTGGTCAATTCTTCATCAACCTCTAGATTTTTCGATCCCTCTGAGCAGAGTGTGCAGAAATTCTCTCACGTGGTGGCTCCAATCTCGGAATTTGCAGGAGGGACGTCCGTTTCTTGCACCCCAACCCCAAGCCATGGTGACCACGGACACCTCCCGCCTAGGGTGGGGGGGCATTGTTAGGGCAGGACTGTTCAAGACACATGGACTCAAAATGAGACCGTTTTCCATATAAATGTTCTAGAGATGAGAGCGGTCCTTTTAGTGTTGCAGGCCCTTCATGCTTAGCTACCTCTGAGAGCTATTGCGATCCAGTCAGACAATATGTCAGTGGTCTGGTATATCAACAAACAGGGGGGAACCAAGTCTTATCCCCTTTGTCGAGAAGCCATGAGGGTCTAGGAATGGGTGATCTCCACCAACTGCTTTCTGATAGCAACGCACATTCCGGGTTGGTCCAACATCTTGGCGGACAAATTGAGCAGAACTATCCTTTCTCCTTATGAGTGGTCTCTGAACCCTTGCATAGTGGAACAGATCTTCCTCAAGTGGGGTCAGCCTTGCTGTGATCTCTTCGCTTTGCCTTCCAATGCAAAGTGCAGTGAGTTTTTCACTCTAATCCCCCCAACGGGGGAAAGCTCCAGAGACGCTCTTGTTCATGCTTGGCCACCCAGTGTTCTTTATGCATATCCCCTGCTTCCGTTCATGATAGAGTTCTTACAGAAAGCTCGCTGGTTGAGGAACAGATTGATCCTCATAGCCCCATTCTAGCCTCGTCAAGTCTGGTTCCCCTGCCTACGATCTCATCTCATAGCTCCACCTTGGATCCCATTCCAGATCTGATTCATCATCCCTCGGGAATGCTTCCTCCAAATCTGGACAGACTGAAGCTCACAGCTTGGCTGCTCCAATTCCACTAGTTGCTGGGACTCCCGGTATCTCTTCCCTTGTTAAATCTATCTTGGTTGTGGCACATAAATCCTCTACCAGGAAAATGTATTCTAGCAAATGGAGACGCTTCTTCATTTGGGCTTCACAGAGAAATCTAGATCCTTTTACCACTCCGATTTCAGTGGTATTACACTTTTTGTATCAGATCTTCCAGCAAGGAGCCAGCTCCTCCACAGTGAAGGTCCAGCTGGCGGCTATTTCTTATTTCCATGTAGGGGAAAATTTAGGCTCTCTTGCTGCTGCCAAAATTTGTAAGACCTTTTTGAAAGGCACTTTTCTTCTGTGACCTCCTATTAAGAATCTGTCCCCGCCGTAGGATCTGACTGCGGTTCTTCAGGCCTTAGTTGTGCCTCCTTTCGAGCCCTCGGCATCAGTTGACCTAAAATTGTTGTCATGGAAGATGACTTTTCTGGTAGCTATAACTTCAGCAAGGAGAGTGTCGGAGCTGCAAGCTCTTTGTATGAAACCCCCATATCTTGTGTTTCATAAGGACAGGATGTCTCTCAGGACTAATCCATCCTTTCTTCCTAAAGTTGCTTCTGAGACAAACATTAATCAATCTATTAATTTGCCTGTCTTTTTCCCTAATTTTCAGAACAAAGGGGGATACAAACTTCATTTGCTGGATATTCACAGGCAGTTACGTTTTTATTTGCACAGGACGGTGGCCTTTCGTAAATCTGATCAACTTTTTGTTTCTTTTGCTAAGTCCTTTTTAGGCAAACCAGTTTCAAAGGTGACTCTTGCTAGGTGGATTTCCCTTTGTATCCTACAAGCGTACAGAGAGCTTGGTTTACCAGAACCAGTAGGAGTTCATGCCCATTCTACATGTTCTATGGCAACGTCTGCAGCATTCTGGTCTAGAGTTTCCCTGGATGACATTTCCTCAGTGGCTACTCATGTTCCCCTCTACTCAACACTCATTAGACCCATTATAGAGTACAACGCCCCTTTTGGTATGTACCTCACAAGACGTCTACAACAACTGGAAAGGCCGCAGAAATACCTCACAAAGAGGATTACCGGCCTCAAACAGATGCCCTACGCAGGCCGTCTCAAAAAACTTCAGCTTTACTCCGTCGCATATCGCCTACTTAGAGGTGATCTCTGCCTAACATACAAAGCTATATCAAACCCAGAGCTGTTGGACATGCTCCACTTAAATAAATCCCAATCCTTCTGAGCTACATGCTCTAAGGACCTAAACCTTGTCACCATAATAAACAGAACATGCCGGAGGGATGCATTCCTGTCCCATAGACTTCCCATACTCTGGAATAAACTACCTATTTATATCAAACAACGCTCCTCATTAGCACTCTTCAAGAAAAATCTTGATGATTGGATGGGAAATAGGAAATTCACCCTGGGGATCACCTCTGTGGCTCTGCTTGACAGTGGCACAGGAAAATAATTTTCTTGGGTGGCAAAAGCCAGGGTACCTTTTTGGCTGGGCTTGTATATGCCCCAGGGCCAATAGCCTAGTACCTACCTATGAACCTGGGCATCTTCTCACACCTTTATTAGTCATTATAAACTGGATTTGGTGTCTAGAGGAAGGGCTTCTTTTGGCTCTGCAGTGCTCCGGAATATCCTTCCTTAAGGGCCTCCCAAGATTTTGGGTAGCTGGGGACTCTGTCCCACAGGTTGCTGATCAAATGAAGTTAACTACTTCAGATAAAGAAGTTATGTACTCACCATAACTTTCCATCTGAGTAGGTAAACGTCATTTGTCAGCAACCGCTCCTCCCTCCTTCCCCCTTACCTTGGCATTTTTTTGATGAACTCGATGTCCGGAATTCACGAGTTGGAGCTTTGTCCTTGGTTTAGGGGTCTCAAGTTAGTTTGTTGGTGTCATGTATGGAGTGGCAAATTCGATCTGAGGATTGGAAGGAGGTTGCTGTGCAGTATGGGTAGGGGGAGGAGCTTGGAGCTCAGATCTTTTTGCTTGGGATGCTGCCGGCTCAGATCCATATTGGATCCGAAACCCACAGGTTGCTGACAAATGAAGTTTACCTACTCAGATGGAACGTTATGGTGAGTACATAACTTCTTTTTTTCTTGGATACAAATAACTTCATGTGTATCTGAGAAATCTGCCACGTGGTCAGTATTGTTTAATATGTCTTTTTGTGGTTTTCCTATCTCTGCAGAGGGTTATTGTGCGAATATATTGCTGACACAAAAATTGATGCATTTATTTGTAATAATAGAAATCACTTCACAGTAAATAATTTGCAGAAATAAAGTTATAGACATCCAAAACGGGTCTATGCTTTCATACTAGTAAGGGTAAGGTCATGTCTTTTGGTAAGCTTGAATTTAATTCAGTAATCATAAGTAATCACCAACTTCTATAGACTCTAATAAAGATCTGTGATTATATATTGAGCAAGAACTGCATTTTAAAATGTGTTAATTAAAGATAAGGTATTAAGGCAATTAAGACTCTAAGAACAATAAAAACAAGACACACCTCAATAGAATGTGCTTTGTATATATGGTGTGCATATTGGCCTTTGTCATTTAACAACAGGAGAACTGCATAATTTGTTACATTTGAACATTTATTAAAATACTAATAGGTTTCACATGCCTAGTATATACCAACAGACTTCACAGATTGTAGTTGAAGCCTTGAATTGAAAGCAGAAATAGACAACATAAGATGCAGAGGTCCATTTTTTCATGTAATAAATGCAAGACTAGGAAAAGGGACACTTACTTATTTCGACATATTCCATATTAATGGTATAAGTTAGCAATTAAAATGTATATGTCAACATAACTTAGTGTTTTTAAATACAGCTAGATGATTATATAGGAATTAGAAATTAGATGCATGGTTAAAAAGGATTCTACATTCTTTGATTGCCTTGTGACATAAATGCAGAATGACCCAAACTATGAAGTAAAGTTGAGATGAGGGTTACAAAAGTCAAACCTGAAAGGTCATCATTTGTAGAGGCAGATGATGTCTTGAGTATCAGTTATTTTATTCTGTGTCTCTGAAGCAGTTAAACTTTTTTTTTTTATGTGAAACCAATGACTTAATTGACAGCCAGAAGAAGAAAACAAAATCTAAAGAATGTGTGGTGTTTTGTCTGTTATATACTGGATGATATGATATAATATTATTAGGAAGTTATCAGTCGATAGTTGATAGAGACAGTATATGGCTCAAGTCCTTCTCTTGGTATCTGCTGCCAGAGCATTTGTCATAGATATAGTACCTAACATTTTTTCCTTGATACAGTTGGCAGTATAATTTCAAGTAGTCACAGTACACATCACAGTGATAAGGATGTGGTCTGGGAATTATATGCTTTTCAGTTAGTATAAATATCACAAGTGTTCTTCAGTCTTTAATAGGTAAGTATCCTATTTTAACAGAAATTGTGTTCATGTATCAACTGCTTAAAGGTCTTATGAATTTTTGCAGTTCACATCTTGCCAGTCTATTGCACAACATTTTGATCTTTGAGATAAAAAAGTAGTGCCTCTAGAAACTTAGAATTTGTTCCTTTATTTTCTTTCTGACAACATTAGGAAGCAAGGATAATACCTGCAGAATATGGCGCTGAGTGAAGATAATCCTTGACTGCCTTCGGGTATCCATGAACGTACACTGGGATGTACACCTGGATGACTGTGTTGGTCTCTTTCTCTGGACCCATTTCAGTAGCTCTTACAAGTGTTCTTCAGGATCAGTTCTCTTTTGCATCCTTGTGTTGTAGGGCTGTGCTGTGTATTGAGACGTGGAAGTGCTTGATTTTACATCATCATTTTTTTAGAACTGTTTGTTACGTGAAAGTGCCACAGATATTCAGTCATCTGCTAAAGAAATTAACCTCCTGAGGTTTTTGTCATTTATTAATAATTTGTTGCTAAAATTAGTGTTTTGTGTCAGTTACTTACAATATTTGTATGTGTTTCTGAGCAATGTTTTAGCATTAGTATACTAGTAATACATTTTGTCAGTTTTGTTTTTGACATTTTTTCTAGCAAATTGACTAACACTAAATTGAAGAGTATATTCCGGTTTTATAATTTGTATACAAGTCAATGCTGGACCCTAAAAATGTTATAGATGGGTGACAATATCTTCATTCTGCATCTATAATAATTAAAAAAAAAGTAGTAGTATAGAGATTTCTTTGTGTTTGCTGTCAAGTTCATTTCTTCAAACTACTACAGTGAATGCACACCAGTGACTTTAGAGTACTTCTTTTTCTTTAGCTGTGTGGGCCTGCCATTTTATAAAAGCAGAAAATATAAAAAAATAAAAATGGCTGTCATACTATTGTTTCTGAAGAAAGCAAATGGTTCTTAAATAAACCATTCAAGAATAAAATTAAATTCCCCATAAAATACTTGGGCATGATACAGTTTTTGGGCTGCAACAATTTTTTACTGAAATAATGTGGTGTTGCATAGCATCTTTCAAATACATCAAGCAAATACATTAACATCTTCCCCCTTCAAGTATAGTATAATCAGTTAATATGGGCAGGAGACGTTTTCCTAATTATGCTCCACAGTTGTAATTCCAGGATTAAAATTAATCTATTATAGAATACTAGACAATAGTACTGTAAGAAAAGTTTTGACCTGAGGCAGTTTTTGTATCTGTTGTACAGCTAATCAAATTTTCTGTGAAATAACGCATGAATGTGTATAGTTTCCAGTTCTGTCACTAATCAATTTGGTGAAAAAAAAACAAAAAAATTCTATTTCATTGATTTTTTTGCTCCCTAGCCCACCAACGTCAGGTGGTCAGACCTGCCACTTGTCACTTAACTTCCTGTTTTGTCACAAGCCTTAGTGATGGTGGACCACAGTGCATCTATACTGCAAGGAGCCATTTGCCCTGAAATCCAAAACTTTTTTTGGATTACAGCCACAATTACACTTAGAAAAAAAAACATGCAAGCATTTAAGCATACATGGGCAACAGGCTTTAATTCAAGGTGCCACTGCTGCTGCCAGACCTCAGACAATAAGAAAAAGGGTGTTTAGTCCCCATTTGACTTATCATGGACTGCATGACACAGAAATTGTAGTGATACCAGCTGAACAGGAAAACACTAGAGGAAATATGCAGCCTCAGCCACCCTCACCTGAGGCCCCAGGGGAAATAATGGAGAGCCCATCCCAGTGAAAACAAATGTATGTGTACTATTACATATACTAGCTACTAGTATTTTCCAGAGACCTGCAGGGGAAATATTAGGGGTGTCACAAGCTTCAGCTTTCAGAATACTACATCAGTTTCTAAATGCAGTACTAGCAACATGCAAGGGAGCATATCAATTTCCCATGAACCCCATAGGGGACAGCTAGAACCATGGAGTAATTTTATGCAGTAGCACAGTTCCCTCAAGTTTTGGAGGCCATAGATTGCATGCATACAGAAATAAAAGCCCTTCCTGGTGGACAGGGAAAAGGATACCACTCTACAAACTTTCTGGTCTGTTGTTGTCTTTTTCATTTATTCCTCAACTGTTGGGTCTCAAGCTCCTGCCATTACCCATAATCCCCTGTCTACTTCCAAGTAACTTCAGATCTCATTTGCCACTTCATTAATAAGACATGGTCACCATTAGCTAGAGCAGAGAATTTTAGAAACGTGCAGGTTTTTTTATTTTGCAAACTTTGTGCCTTTTTTGTAGGCATATATTTTATCTTGTTTTTTTTGCTTTGCTGTTAGTGTTTGGGCCTTAAGCCTTTGCATTTGTCTTGGTTACCACTGCAGTACATCTTTTTGTTACTATTGTTGGTATTTTGTTTCTCTTGCTTACTATTAGGTATTACTATTTACTATTGTGGGTATTATCCTTAATTTTTTTCTTGTTTCTACAATGGCAGAAAAACTGGGTCTACATCAGAACATCGAAGTATTAAAACTTCAAATGTTCTGATATAGAAGACTATTCAGCGAACGCTAAGAATAGTGAAGCTGCAGACCAGCGAATTCTTTTTTTGGGACAGAATTTGGTTGCCCGTATCTGTGGTTCGCTATTCTTAGTGCTGTGGTGGAAAGTTACGGGTTGGGTTCAGGTAAGTGTGTGATTGTTTGAACGTTAGGGTTAGGGGCAGGTTAAGTGAGTTAGGGTTAGGCGTGTGTGTGATAGTGACAGACTTTAGGGTTAGGGGCGGTTTAAGTGAGTTAGGCCATGGGTTAGGTGAGTGTACGATAGTGATGGACCTTAGGGTTAGGATTTGGGTTAAGGTAAGTGGGTAGATAGTAGTGTATGTTTAGTTTAGTGTAGCGTTAGATGTAGGAATTTAACAGTATGTGTGTGGTTGCTGTTTGTTTGATGTGCTTGTGTTGTGTGTATGTGTTTCGAAGCAGCAATTTTTTTCCATGGGAAAAGATTTGCTGTTCTGAATGTTCGATATTTTCATGTTTAGATGTTTTGGGGCCGATGAAATAGCGTTCGCTATTTTCATCTTTCGATAATGTGATATAAACACGAAAAACTTACTGGCTGTAAGAAATGCTGCATTTGCAGTCATAAGATTCCTAACTCAGCAAGTCATTCTCAATGTGTTTATTGCCTAGAACCTGATCATCTTAATGTTTCTTGTGATATTTGTTCCAGCTTCAGTAACAGGGCTTTGGCTGAGAGGGAAAATAAGCTAATACTTAAAGGTCTTCTTCCATCTTGTACAGCTTTTTCCTGTGGAGCCCCTTCTTCATCCAAGAAACCTTTCCTGAGAAACCGCAGAAAAACCTAAAGATTTGAGGAAGAACTCCTCTGACAGTTGTCCTCCTTCAACTTCTTCGGGCTCGGCTCTACCCAAGGAAGTTGCTAAGATGTCAGATCTGACCACCTCTAAGGGTACAACTCCGACAAAAGCTAAGCCTTTGGATCCATCCTCCCATTTGGACCCAACTAAGTTCAGGTCTAAATCACCTAGATTTTCACTGGAAATTGTCTCTTCAAGGCTTCATTCCCCCATCCTTCAAGACACCTCTCGAAGAGCTTCATAGGTTCAGAGGTTCATAGGTAGGTGCTAGACTATCTGCCAAGGGCATATATAAGCCTAGCCAGAGTGTGTTGGCTTTTGCCGCCCCATTGATTAATTAACTGATCCTCTGTCAAGCAGAGCCAATGAAGTGATCCCAGGGATCTATTTTCTGTTACCCCATCCACTCATCAAGGTTTCTCTTGAAGAGTGTTAGTGAGGGGCTCTGCTTGATGTAGTTTGGAATTTTGTTCCAAAGCATGGGGAGTCTCTGTGACAGGAATCTATCCCTCCAGCATGTTCTATTTATTGTTGTGGTGAGGTTTAGCTCACTTGAGCGTGTGGCTTGCAGTGATTTGGATTTCTATAGGTGGAGCATATCCATCAATTCTGAGTTGGGCATGGCTTTGTAAGTCAGGCAGAGATCACCTCTGAGTAAGCGATATGCCACTGATTACAGCCAGAGTTTTTTCAGTTGGGCTGCATAGGATATATGTTTGAGGCCAATAATCCTCTTGGTGAGGTACTTTTGTGTTTTTCCAGCTGCTGGAAGCGTCTTGTGAGGTACTTCCCAAATGGGGAATTGTACTGTATGATGGGTCTGATGAGTGACAAGTAGAGGGGCACTATAGCCTCTTTATTTCTAGATGTGAGCCCTTTAGTAATTAGATGGGCCACATAGAAGGATTTCCTAACTACTTCATATTCTAACCTAACTACATCATCCTTGTCTTCCTTCAGATCATCCAGGAGTTTATCAGAAGTGGATGTGGATAGGATGATGAGAACATTTCTCAAAACTCAGATTCATTTTTAGTGTATTACTGACTCCATCTCCTATTGGACCCATGAGTCTTTCCACCACACATCCCATGCTTCAACTCCAACTCTGATCTGCCCAGTGGTTTTGGAGGTCTCATACCCAGGACTCGTAAGTATGTTTGTTTCAGATCCACAGACATATCCTTCTTCTAGTCCAATACTTTCTTTGACCCAGATGGGTACAACCTTGTTGGATCCAGATGGGTCTCAGGGATGCAGCAGCTGTGCTGGATCCAGTGGGTTGGGATCGACTCTTATGTTCTCAGAGCCATGCTTCCCTCTCTGAACTTTGGCACTAAATAGCTCAGCTCTGACCTCTGACTCAAGAATGGAGCCAGGAGCATGGCTTTTCAGTTGTCACAGGCCTCTTTGGATTTAGTGGGGGTGAGACTGAGTTCTCCCATGTCCTCAGCATTTGAGGTAGTAGAGAGAGCTTTCTCCTCTTCGATGGGAAAAGACCCCCCCACCGGGTCCACCCTACACTCAACTGTGGAAGCTGGTTCTTTTCATCTTACCCCATCGAGACAGCCAGTCTGGCCAAACCTCGAGATTATCCTCATTCAGGACACTGCTGACACTTCTGACTCCTCTCTGGAACCTTCCACTGAAGAACATCCTCAGAAGTGGACATGTAAAATGAGAGACCTAGACTCAATCATTATCTGTAGACATTGATTTCAGTAAAGGGGAATGGTTCCCCCACAACATCCCTTGAGCACATTTCTTTCAGAGAGATACTCAAACTTTTGAAACAGAAAGGAGGTTGGTCTTCTGACCTCTCCCCTTCCCAAGAGGAGTCAGTGTTCCTTCAGGCTTTTGGGGCTGGCTCAGCTATGACTTGGGTCATTCTGCAGTGGATGAGATGGTAAACCCTATCTCTCACCAGGGTGGAAGGATCCAGATGTCACAGAGACCTCCCTAAGTGCCCAGACAAGTATTTTGCTGCACCAAAATATAGGACTCATTGGAGCAAAGATCCCCCTGTGGATGCTATGGTGGTTGCAGCAGCCACTAGGAAAGATTTAATGGAGCAGAGGTCTACTGTCCATCTACCTAATAGGGAATCTAGGTAGTTGGACATATTTGGGAAGCATGTCTACATGTCAGTGAGATTTTCCTTTAAGTCCCTGAATTATTAGGCACATGTTATGAGATTTCAGATGGAATTGATCAAACAGTTCTCCAATACCCTCTCCGGGTCCATGTCTCTGGAGGATAACAATACAGTTTTTTTTTCAAAGCTGGCCACATTCCAGTACTTATCCTGTGTTTTCATGAGACTAATCTCATACCTCAGCGGGAGCTTCTAGAGTTGTGGGTTCAGGCTTACCTATCAGAAAGCATGCCTGGATGAACCTCTATGACTTTGCAGAGCCCTTCAAGTTTTCTTTCATTAATGCCCCCTTTGATGTATCCAGCTTATTTGTCCCTAAGGTAAAAGTATCTCTGTCCAGGATGAACAAGATGGGGAGACCATTTCTGCCATGGGAATCTGTTTTTCTACTCCTCTCCCAAAACCAGAGAGATGGCAGAAAACTGTGGTTTAGAAAATCACAAGGTTATTGCCAAGACTCCTATGGAGAAAGATCCATCTCAGCAGAGGGGGGATTTTAATTTGTGATGCTGTCCTTGTGGCAGAGTTGGACTGCAACACCAGGGCTTCAGAGGTCCTTTGTTGGAGAAACCCTGTCAGCTTCCCTGAAAGGATACCCAACTGCTGCACTCTGGAAACAGTGGACACCTGTCTGCACTCAAGCCTGGATAGCCATTACCAAAGATTCTTTGGTGCAGAATATTATATCCAGAGGTTATTATATGCCATTTTTCAATTTTCCTCCAAAATGCAACAGCAGAATTCCTGATATTCTACTCAGTCAGAGGAAAGCTGCAGGAACAGAAACCCAAAAGTTGCTGGAAAAAAGAGTCATCCAAACAGTCCCACCAGACTAACAAGGATCTGAACTTCCTTGAGATTCTTTTTAGTAACCAAAAAGACCAAAGACCTAAGACCAATTTTAGAATTGAGCGATCTGAATCAGTCCATTCTGCCTGTTTTAAGGAAGGATGATTGGATGTGCTCCATAGATCTTCATGATGTGTACAATCATATCAAAATACACAGACACTCCAGGCAGGGAGACAGTCACTACCAGTTCAGAGCACTGCCCTTTGGTCTCAAAAGAACTCCCCAGGTGTTCACTAAGTTTATGGCAGTGGTTTCAGCTCACCTGAAACTGTAAGGCCTTCCAGGTGTTTCCATATGTAGACAATTGTCTCCTATCTGCTTCCACCATGTGTCTACTTCTTCAAACCATGGATCACTTGCTCCATTTCTGTTCCCATCTGGACATTATGATAAACCTCTGCAAGTCACAACTTTACCCAACACACACTCTGGAGTTCATTAGAGCCTATATATGGATATATATATATATATATATATATATATATATATATATATATATATATATATATATATATTTATATATATATATATATATATATATATATATATCTATATATGGATTCCTATTACAAGAACGAAAGTTTACTACTTCGAACTTGCAATAGGAAGCCTCACTTCTGCGAAAGTTCACTTTAATGAAAGTGAACTTTTGCGTAAATGCACTTAACTGAAAACACTGCAGCACAATGGAGGACATAAAAAACAATCTATGTCCTCCACTATGGTGCTATAGCCATGGACCTTAGGGTTAGGGCATGGGTTAGGGTAAGGGGATAGTTAGTAAAGCTATCCCCTTACCCTAACCCATGCCCTAACCCTAAGGTTCGTGACTATCACATCATAGTGGAGGACATTGCTATGTCCTTCACTGCGCTGCACTTGTCATGGACCTTAGGGTTAGGGCACGGGTCATGATACTATGACCCATGCCCTAACCCTAAGGTCCGTGAGTACTGCACAGAAGTTCAGTACAACACCACTTCATTGTACTGAACTTCACGTAAGTGCACTTTTGATTCAGTGCACTTTCGCTGAAGTGAGCATTCCATGCACTGTTTCGAATTAGTGAAAATTCGATCTAGTGTATGGAACCCATATATATATATATATATATATATATATATATATATATATATATATATATATATTGTCACAAGTGGCAAGTCTGCCACTAACAATATTGGAGACCTTAAGGAAACAGGCATTACACATCCTTACTTTTCAACCATCTCCAGCCCATGTTAGTTCTCCAACCACTAGGTTCATCGGCAGCCTCCATAGTACTAGTCCCCTTGGCACACTTCCAAATGAGAGTACTATAGTGGACTGTAGTTGTACAGAGGTCAGTAAGACATCAGCCAATGATGACTCCTATTCACAAGTGTTTGCAGATGACACGTGGCATGGTGGGCTTATGCAAAGGGCATTTTTCAGGGCTGCCCTTTCATTCCTCCCTTTTTCAAGGCCACAGTGACTACAGATGCCTTCCAAATGAGGTGGTGAGTATTAGTTGGGAAGGACAATCCAAGGCACATGGTCCTAGACAGAGGCCAGTCTTCACATGTGTCCCAGAAATGAGAGCACCCTTATATGTATTGCAGGCATTTCAAGATGTTGTCCCTCTAGGGATGGTTACATTTCAGATAAACAACATGTCAGTGGTCTGGTCCATCAGCAAACAAGGGGGGGGTAAGATCATACCCACTTTGCAGGGAGGCAATAAGAGTTTGGCAATGGGTGATCTCTTCCAACAGCTTTCTCTTGGCAATGCATATTCCGGGTAAGCCACCATGCTTGTAGACAAACTGAGCAGTCCATCTTACTCCCTCACAAATGGTCTCTCAGTCAGTCAGTTGAGGACATGATATTTCACCAATTGGGTCAACTGTGCAGTGACTTCTGCCTCTCCACTCAATGCCAAGTGCAACAAGTCCTTTGCCTTGATCCTCCTGGAGGGGGAGTCACCAAAGGACTCTGTAGTTCATGATTGGCCCTCTGGTCTATTATATGCCTTCCCACCCACTTCTTTCATCCCTAAGTTTATCCAGAAAACATTCCAGTGGAAGAGCAAGTGATCCTTATTACCTCATTCTGGCCTTGCCATGTATGGTTCCCCGTCCTGTAGCCTCATCTACTTCACCCTCCCTGGTTGCTGGCTCCTGTTCTAGACATTCTGTCTCACCCATCTGTGCTGCCTCACCTGGACATGCTATCTCCGAAATTGGCCATATGTTTTCTCAACTTCCAGTGATGGCTAAAAGGTCCATGTTTTCCTTCCCTGTTTGGCACATTCTAATTTTATCCCAAAAAGCCCTACCATGAAACTTTATAAAAGTAAATGATAAATATTATCTATTTGAACCCATGAGAGACAGACCCCTTTTCAACACCGGTTTCAGCTATTCTTGATTTCTTAGCTTCCATTTTCAATGGTGAAGCTAGTTATGCAACTGTTAAGGTACAATTAGCTGCCATCTCAAATTTTCACCTGGGTGTAGATCATTCACCCTTAGATTCCTTAAAATTTTGCAAAGCCTTTCTTAAGGGTGCCCTGTTACTCCAGCCTCCAGTTAAGGGTCCTGTACCTTCATGGGATCTTACACTAATTCTTCAGTCCCATAGCCCACCTTTGAGCAAGAGTAGAGTTAAAATTTTTGTCCAGGAAAATTTTTCTAGTCACCTTTAGCTCAGCTAGATGGGCGTCTGAACTCCAAGCACTTTCTTCTCAGCCACCTTATCTGATTTTTCACAAGGACAGGGTTCCACTTTGGACTAATTCCACCTCTCTTCTTAAGGTGGTATCAGATGCTAACCTCAACCAGTCAACAAATCTACCAGTCTTCACATATTTCCAACAAGAAGAGAATATGTTTCATTTACTGGATGTTCATAGATAGCTTAGATTTTACATTCACATAACTAAAGATCTAAGAAAATCAGAACAGCTATATGTATCCTTTTTCAAAACAAAATTTGGCACTGCAGTGACAAAAGTAACTCTAGTTAGATGGTTCACTGATTGCATTACCTTTATTTACAGCAGCAAAGGTTTGTCATTACCCAAACACCCTAAAGCACACTCCATGAGGTCTATAGCTACATCATCCATTTTTGGGTCTAAGGCATCTATTGATGACATCTGTGCAGTTGCTACATGGTCCAATGGTCATACTTTATAGCTCATTGCAAAGTGGATATATTATCAAGAAACAGGGCAGCCTTTGGCTCAGTGATATTCCAGAATATCCTTCCTTGAGGACTACCAAAGATTACTCTAGCCGGGGACTCTATACCATCAGTTGATGAATGGATGAAAAAGACAGCATCAGATATTTAAGTTATATACTTACCATAACTCTGCATCTGTGTTGTGTGTTTTCGTCTTTCCTCAACTTCCCACTCACCAACCCCCCTTCCTTTCGGCTGCCTCCTGATATGTCCTGAGGGATATGCCTTATTAGCCTTTTCACTGGGTGGGCTCCATTGTCCTATTTCTCTGTCCTCCTCCTGTTTCACAAGCGAGAGTTATGTATATATAATATATGGGTCTACTTTTAAATACTGAAATTCCGTTAGATCGAGGCCACAATACCGAGACGAAAATAATGAAACTTAAAATCCCAAACCATGTCTTGTTTCCTAGTGCAAGTAAACACTTGCCCAATGTGGGGAATAATGCCATTTCCCCACTGTAATGTGATCCCGGATTTGGTATATTAAGTTAGGTGGGAGTGCCCCACCTAGGTGGGTTTTAGATAGTACGGTTTGTTGTAGTGTAGTTTTGGGCAAGTGTTTACTTGCCCTGGGAAACAAGATGCGGTTCAGGATTATAAGTTTTGTTATTTTCATCTCGGTATTGTGGTCTTCAGTCTTACAGAATTTCAATATTTAAAAGTAGACCCATTTAAAAAAAAATACACGCACACACACACACACACACACACACACACACACACACACACACACATACATGCATATATATATATATATATATATATATATATATATATATATATATATATACATACATATATATATATATATATATATATATATATATATATATATACATACATACATATATATATATATATATATATATATATATATATATATATATATACACACATACATAGATCTAGGACATTTGATTGAAAGAGCTTTTCACCGAAGAAGCACTTTCACGTAAGTATGCCTGTTACCAAGGCAGTACTACAGTGCGGATAAGGGAAAATTCCCTTTGCCCCACTGTAGTGCCGTCTCTGAGGGAGAATATTAAAGTAGGGGGTGTGTGGGGGGCACAGTGGGGCAAAGCACCCCTGCAGAAATGTAAATGTAGTGTTTTTTTTATTAGCACTCTTTAATGAAAGCGCTTTTTCGATGAAAGCGCTTTTGTTAAAGTGTGTTCGGTGGTTATGTATTCGGACGTTTGATCTTTCGATCAAACATCCTTGATTCATATACAGATATATATTTAATTTATTATTTATTTGCATTTGTTTACCAGGAAGTCTTCTGGGCCAGGGTGAGCCCATTTTCAATAGAGACCTGGGAAGAAAAGCTCCAAAAAACAAAACAACATGATAAAGCAACAGAATCAAAATGCAGAAATCAAGCACTGATGGTGCAGAACACTACATTACAGAATAGTTAATACAATAAAATAGATAATATTAGTTATACAGATGTTAGATTTTAAGTATGCAAGCTAAACAAGAATACAGTTGCTGAAATGGGAAAATAGTGAACGTGTGAATTATACATTATTGCAGTTTAGCAGCAGAGAGGGAAGGATGGAGAGCAGCAGATTAAAGATTCTGAAAGTAAGGTATAGCCTTAGAGCGATTATGATATAGACATCAAGGATGAATAGAAGATATGGTAGGTAACTGATATAGCAGATTATGTGTGGCTGGGTGGCACATGTTGGACTTAGTAAGTAGGTGGAACCACTGAATGCATATATGAGAAGTCTGAGCCATAAGTGAGATGGGGAGGAAAAGTAGAAAGGCTAGGAATATTTGATTTTTTATAGTCAGTGCTGGTACATGTACATAGCCAATGGGAGAATAGGTGTTGTTTCAGCTAAGTCTTAAAGTATTCAGGGTTGCTAATAGCATTCCATAGTTTTGCAATAGCATATGGGTAATGCATTTGACCGGTGAAAAGGTTAGATTTTGTTACATTAAGGAGCATCTGATTGACTAATTGCAGATATATATATATATATATATATATATATATATATATATATATATATATATATATATATATATACACAGACACACACTTATATACATACATATACACATACATATATATTTTTTTGCCTTGGGGATCATTGTTGACTGATTACAATTCATATTCAGCTATATAGAGGGAAAACTCGAACTAAGGTAAAGTGGAAGTAGACATGGGATTATGGAAAAGGATGTGAGTTCAAGCTACAGAGCCTACAGTCTATCAAATGGCTGAGGGTGGATCCGGGGTCATATCCGAGACCCATCAGTTGAGGAAGGATGAAATCAGACAACATGGATGCAGAGTTATGCTGAGTACATAACTAATGTTGTCTCTATTGCTCAAGGGATCACCTACATTGTCTGTGTAGGGAACCCTGACAGTTTTCATGACACACATATATGTCACCCCGCAAGCTGTACACAAGGTTTGCTAGGGGTGACTTTCCACAAGAACATCTACTGGGGGATGCAGGCTATGCCCTGGAACAGTGGCTCATAACACCCATGAGAAACCCACACAACCTTACTGAGCAAGAATACAGCAATGGCCATGCTCAAACTAGGAATATCATAGAACATGTATTTATCTTGTTCAAATCAAGGTTCTTGTGTCTAGACACCTCAGGACATGCCCTGTGGTATGACCCAGCCACGTCTGGTGAAATTCTTCTGTTCCATATTGCACAATATTTTCAGGAGACAGCTTCAACAAGAACAATTAGGGGCAGGACTACAGTTCCCAGTACCACCGGCAGGGGCAGCAGCTCCAGCAGATACAGATGATGAGTCTGAGGGTTGAACCTTCAGCTTCAGTTGCTGCTGGCAGATGTAGGCATGCATAATATGCTATGGCTGTGGCTAAAAGGCAAGAAATAGCACATTCACTGAATACCTAAAAGAAAGGACAACAGCCTTAGCACATACAGATATAAATTATGCCTGATAAACTGCACAACCTTTACTTAACCATGTAATAGTTGTACTTTAATTCCTTAAGTATCTAATTTGCAGGACCAGTAGAAAGATGCATTTAGCAGTCAATAGTACTCCTTAGATAAGCAGCGTGTATGTATGTGAGTTTGTGTGCGCATGTGTGTGAGGTGGTATGGGCATGCATTTGTTAAATGTGTGTATGTCTGCATGAATGCAATCAAGCACTATGCCATCACCATGTTCTGGCATTTCAAACAGGTGTGAGCAGTGCATGGTAGACTAGTCAGATGTCCTGACTGAATCACTGTTGCCATTATTCTTAACAGATGGGTTGTAGCTCACAGACATCTGAACCAGGGTACCAAAGTTCTACCTTTTGTATGTCATACAGCCGAGTGATGACTTCATTTTGTAGGATTCAGGGTACAAAAGGTGACGTATGTATGAGGTCCCCACTATCTAGCTGCCTCCTCAACCGCCTCATTGCACTTGATGGACTGCAATGTAATCCTTTGTCAGATCAGATAAATGCCTTGTTGGGGAGCCTTCTAATTTCTTTTCTGCTTTGCTAATAATTGTTAGATGTCAGCTAAGAGGGGTAAGTGTGAGTTCAACAGACAAATTCTGTACAGACTTACACACTAAGTGCCTGTTCTGTCTAGGCCTCAAGCACAACTATAAATCCTATTCAACCTGCCAGTCACTTATTCTGAAAACCCACTGGTCAAGTCTGTCTACCCTTAATACCAATCTTGAGACCCAGCTTCTAAAATGCTTGGCCTAATCCACTGTGTTGGAAGGCCTGGATATAGGCCTCTTGCCTAAGAAAAAGTATGATACAAGAGAGGATTCTTCAGCTGTCATCTTGGAATTGGATGCTTCCGCTGAGGTGGTCAAGCCCACGGTATGCCAACTGACTTCTCACGAGTCTTCTACTGTGAAACCACTGGAGGCCGTTATAGCTCCTGAGGCCTTGCAGATGATGGAGTCCTCCAATGATCCATGAATCATATAGGTGGGCCCCTCAAGGAATTCCTCAGATCCTTGTGTGGAAAGATCCCCAGAAACCTGCATCAAGGTTCAGGACCTCCTAATTTAAAAAGAAATAAAGAAAAAAAATAAAGAACCTCCTGTTTATTCAGGAAGATGTCACCCCTAAAAAAAAAAAAAAAAACACTCAACGTCCTCTTCTGCATCCAGGGAAAAATAATGGTTTGATTTTTCTTAGGGGCTTTTCAAGGCAGTCCTTTGTTTCTTCTGAAACCACTTGACATAAACAGACCTTAGATTCCTCTTCCTTTGGATAGGAATTCAGATCTTTCCCTTGATTATTCATCCCAGTTGCACTTCTCAGAACAGATTTTGTCAAATGAGGGAAGATTCACTCTCTCCAGACTCCCCTCTGGAAGAGACCTCCTTTGGAGAAACCTTACAGAACACAAAACATTTTGAATGGAAGTCCACAGGTATCTGAGGTGTAAAAGAGATACTACAATTTATTGGAGATGGGCACCCTTGCTCTTCCCACAGGTCCCTCTGTGCCTGAGACTTACCTGGATGCCTTTTAGGTCAGTTTTTTGACTCCAGATTCTCAGCCCTTTGCTCCAAAAAAGGTTCTATAAATATTCTATAAAGTTCTTGATGAATTCAAGTATCTCTATAAAAATCCTGTGGCAGACCCATCTGCAGTTTCCCAGCCTTTGGACAAACTTTCTAAGTTGCTCCTTGGCACTAATGCTCCCCTCAATTACAGACAGTAAAGCAATGGGCCGATGGGGTAAGAAAGTGTATACTTCCTCCACCCTAGTCTTTAGGGCAATAAACTGTCAAACTCATATGGCCAAATACTTGCTATAAGACCATCACAGAGCTACAGACGTCAGACTCAAAACAGCTTATACCGTCTTTAGTGATCTAGGATTCTCAAATAGCCAAGCACAGTATAAACCACTCAAACAAATTACATTTTATTCAGCTGCTTTAACTGTAATTGTATTCTTCCTACTTTATCACCTTATTTATATTTATTATGCTGCATTTATTACTGCTTGTTAGTAGCCTGATTCAATTTATCTCTTATTCTAACACCACTCACATCACATAGCCAAGCAAAACACACACCCACCTATTCAGAGGTCCTCAATAAAAACTTACCTAAACAACAGAGACCTCTAAAACACACTGACAGACACTCCAACACACACACCACAAACAGATCACACACTGCAGACAACACACCAGTGTCTCATAAACACAGCCCATAAGGCAAAACAATAAATCATCACAGCCTATAAGGCATAACAATAAACCAGACACACTAGTCACTGGTGACTCGATTGTGAGAAACACTGAGGTCTGACTCACCATGCTTGACAAGGAAAAGGTTGCGGTCAGTTGTTTGGTGTCAGAATCCTCCACATCACGTGTACACTTGTCTATCCACAACAAGTATGACTCTGTCATTGTCCATGTTGGTGTGAATGACTTGAGGCGTACCTCCCTGGACTATATGAACAGAGATATGATTGAGATCTCAGAGTATGTGTCCCAGGCAAGTGTGACCCTAGCCCTAAGCAGCATCCTACTTTCGCCAAGAATGTTACAATACCAACAAAAAATAATTGACTTCAACAATTGGCTTAGTTTCTGGTGTCATTCCAAGGGGGTCCAGTATCTGTCTGCTTGGAATGACATAATTGACAGGCCTCTGTGCTTTGCCAGAGATGGCCTCCACCTGTCACCACTGGGATTTTGGAGCCTGGCCAAGGCTTTCACTCCCCCATTGTGCCTTTTTTAGGCAATGTCCCAAAGACAAATCTTCCAACATAAAAGCTCTGTCAAAAAGCAAATTGAAGGTCATGCTGCTAAACGCTAGGAGCCTTAATCTGAAAATGCAGTCACTGGAGGCTCTCCTTGCACTGGAAGATGCCAATGTCTGCACAGTCACAGAAACTTGGTTCAGGGCTGTGGAGAGCACCCCTGCCTTACCAGGCTTTACCTCATTCCACATATTCCATCCCCAAAGTGAGGTTGGGAAGACTAAGGGTAGTGGAGTCTCTTTCTTTATTAAGGACAGGCACACCAGCAGACTGGTCTACCAGCATGATGCACTGGAACCATTCCAGGTGCAACTGACAGTTGGCATGACACCCATCCAAGTTATAGCCAGCTATAGATGCCCCTCCATGACTCAGGACACCCACTCCTCTTACCTGAATATACTTGACTCCATCAAGGCATTCCCTAACACCCTGATCTTTGATGACTTCAACTACCACACCATAGACTGGGTGAACTATTCCTGCATTAATGCAGTCACTCAATGATTCCTTGAATTCATCAGTTCTAATGCACTTGACTAGCTTGTCTCATTCCCCACAAGGGGAGATAACATTCTGGACTTGGTTCTCACCAACATGGGTGACCACTGCACCATTCCCATAGTATATGTTCTTCCCTGGTGAGATCAGATCATCGGACTGTCTCATTCGAAGTTTCTATCCCACTCAACCCCCCAGCCATAATCAAGCTAAAAAACTTCTCAAAAGCTGACTACAATCTCCTAAGGGAGGGTATCTGTAGCTTCGCATAGCCGCCCCCTCAGAGGATGCAGACAACTATGCTGAATAGTATGCTAATGTAGTATACAAGCACCTGTACAACTGCATGGACTCAGTCATACCCAACAGAACTAAAACCTGCTTCTCAAGGAAACACAAACCCTTTTGGTGAACATCCTCTATCAACAGGCTTTACAACAAAAGGAATAAACTGTTGTCCAAGGGTAAAAAGGAATAAATTCCAAATTGGAAACACACCCTCATTAGCGTCAACAAGCAAATTAAATCATTAGTGAAAACCTCCAAAGCCAATTATGAATTGAAACTAGTCTCCAAAACAAAGGGAAACCATAAAACCTTCTTTAGTTACATCAGGAACCTCCATGGCAAAGCCCAGGTTTGTTCTGAATTAGTACTTAACAGTATCACTTATACTGATCCTGTTGACTTATCCAGCCTGCTAGCGAATAGGTTCAGCACAAACTTCACCCCTCTGTCCCCCCAAAGGCCCTTTCAACATCCCTGATACTTGTCCTGCACTTCACATCTCCATAGATCAAGTGTTAAAGGCCCTATCTAAGGCAAAGAACACAGCTTCCATGGGACCCGATAGTATCCCAGGCTGTATTCTGCATCATCTCCAGCAAGAACTGTCTTTGCTATTGAGCACCTTATTCAACCACAGCCTAAGTACAGGCTTCATTCTAGCAGATGGAGAATTGCCATTGCCATCCCCTTGCACAAAGGTGTTGACACTATTGACCCTGGAAACTATCACCCCATTAGCTTGGCAAGTCTGATCTATAAAGCCATGGAGCGTATTATTATGGATCTCATAAACAAGGACATAGGCAATCTCCAAGCACTTGACCCCACCCAGTTCGGATTCATATGGGGCAGATCTTGCCTGTTGAACCTAGTTGGCTTCTTTGAGACTGTCACCAAGGCCTTGAATGAGGGAAAGTCAGTACATACAGCTTACTTTGACTTGACCACAGCCTTTGACACAATACCCCACTCGGGCATCATCAAAAAGCTAACACAACTTGGTAAATCCCTATCTCATCAGGTGAGTGGCCAACTGGCTCATCAACAGGATCCTTAAGGTCCAAATAGGCCCCTCCACCTCTGATGGCAGACCTGTCACTAGTGGAGTTCCCCAGGGATCTGTCCTGGGACCTCTTCTGTTTGGTATCTACTTCTCAGAGGTCCAGCCAAAGACAAAAGGCCTGTGGCTGGCAAGTTTGTGGATGACTGTAAGTTGGGTGCTGTCATTGACTTCCCAAATTATGTTAACATACTCCAGGAGGGTCTCGCAGCAACTAATGACTGGTGCCAAAGTCATGGCCTCAAGCTAAATGCAAAAAAATGCATTATCATACCATTCAGAAAAAAAACAATAGCCCCTACTGAATACCACATCAATGGCAACCCACTAAACACACAACCTGTGTTGAGAGACCTGGGTACTCAGGTTGATAACAATCTCCATTTGACCAGCATGTAGCAGCAGTGATCAGAAAAGCCCTCTACTTGGTTCTGCTCATAAGTAAAGGGATTGCCTCCACAAAAAAGGAGGTTATTACCTCTCAATACTCCTCCCTCATTAGACCAATAATTGAGTATAATGCCCCATTTGGTATGTAACTTCTCCAAATATCTGAACCAACTGGAAATCCCACAGAAATACCTCACAAAGAGAATCCATGGCCTGCAACACCTGTCCTGTGTGGACAGGCCCAAATCACTGTCACTCTACTCGATATTGTACAGATTGCTCAAATTTCTAAGGAATTTTGAAGATTTATATTAACTTTTTCTTTTTTGATACTACAATGAAATGGTTTCAAGAAGTTTTAGCAATTATTAATGTATAATTTTAACTTTTAGTTTAGTTTAGTTTAACATAGCCTGCAATTACAAAACTTGAAGTAGGGCAGCACTGTGTCAAAAATCAGACTGGTGTATGGGGGAAGAGGTATTTAGCAAGTAAACATGCTAATTGTCTTTTACAACACAGCTACCTTAGTAAACCACTCCCATGCTTTTAAACAGGTATATAAGTAGAATAATGAATTTCTACTCTTTATTCTGTTTTTTCAACTACTATTTGGATTGCTTGCTTTTCTGTTTTTAATAAAGAAGATTCAACTTGAACTAGCTTGTGATTCCCTACTTTAATTAGTGGGTTTGTACTTTGGAAAGTTTTTAAAAAAGTATTTCTATCACCTGTTATTATTTGGGATATTCACAGTATGCTTTTTACTAGGTGCCTGAACTCTAGGGAATCTTGTATCTACCTCACAAAGAAGTTTCCTAATTTATAATTCACCTGCAGCATACATATAAGGATTGAAAAACTGCAACTGTCATGACAAATATGCACAGAATTTCTAATGCCTATGTACAAGTCTCACATCACATGGTGGTTGACCTCCACAGCTCTCCTAGAAGGTTGGTCCTTTTCTGCACATTTCACCATAGCCATAGTAGCTACAGATGCTTCCCTCTTGAGATGGGGGCATTTCATAGTGAAAATGGTTCAAGAATCATGATCAAATACAGAGGCCATTCTACACATCAGTGTCCTGGAGATGATGGCAGTACTCTTAGCTGTTCAGTTTTTCCAGGGCTCTCTCCCTAGGAGAGTGATCTTCATCCAAATAGACAACATGTCAAGTATGTGGTACATTAATGAGCAGGATGGAACCTGTTCATATCCTCTATCTCCAGAGGCCATAAGAGTATGACAATGGGTGATGTCTTCCTATCGCTTTCTCATAGCAATGCATATTCCTGGGACTTTCAATGTGTTAGCAGATAAATTGAGCAGACCCCTCCTCCTGTCTCAGGAGTGGTCACTCAATCAAGCAGTGGCAAATCAGATTTTCAGCCACTGGAGTTAACCATGCTGTAGTCTTTTTGCTTCATACTTATACTACAAGTGAAACAGTTACTTTTCCCTAATCCCTCAACTGGGACAGTCAGCAGAGACATTGTAGTCCAAAAATGACCCCCAGGTCTTCTATATGCCTTCCCCCTTTCCTCTGATAACATTCATTCAGAAAGCAAGAAGATGCAATGCCAAAATTATTCTCATTGCTCCTTTCTGGCCTGGCAAGTGTAGTTCCTCTTCCATTGGTGTCATTTGCAACATTACAAGGAAAAAGCACCAATTAGCAGCATTGGACAAAAAGAAGACAAGAGATAAATTGTTATGGTAAGTACATAGCATTCATTTTTTATGTCAGAAAGTGTTTCTTATACTATGAGACAAAGAGTTTGGGATTGTCATATTATGAGAATGGAAATGCTGTGTTTTTTGCTTGTGTAAACTTTTTGTGAAGAACATGTTTATTTTTTTTTAACTAAAACATTGTTTGTTGAATTTGGTGTGTTTGGGAGAGGATATGGTGCTTCTGGGGGACTTTTAGTGATATACGTACCTCAGAAACAGTTGTTCTTGACTGTTCTCCTTATAATCCTTTTAGGCTATGCTACCTGCATTACAGACTTCCTTTTTGGCTTCCAATGGAACAGCAGTTAGTCTCCAAAGTCATACCTTCCCAAGTGGACAAAAAGACAAAACTTTTGTAAAGAATCATTAATAGACCAGATCCTTGTTTGCCTCAGCTGCTGGTTGGTGACTCTGCTGTGGACATTTGTTATTCTTAAGACTACCCATCTTCTTTCTTTGGTCCATTTGGTGTAGCCTTCCATGCCACCAAAGACCTGAGGATAGTCACATCCTCTGCAGCTGTAGGGATACCCTTAATGGGCAAGGGAGAGCCACTTTTGTTGCTGTCTGTAGAAGGGACAAGTGAACAGTCCTTACTTAGTCACAAATGGGTCCAGTGTATCTCAGAGCCAATTTTTATTTGGGGAGTGTGTGCTTAATGACAAAAACCTCCAGTATCCTGTTTCTATTTCTATGGCTGTGGCAGATGTACTAGGCTTTGCTAAGGAACTGAATTTTGCTTTCTCTTCACCATTTGAGTTTTCAGGCAAAAAAGAAAAAAAAAATAATTCTTTCTCAACCTGACAGGATTTTCCATTCAGAAGAGCAGCCATTACAGGAGGAAGGCTGAAATTCACAAGTTTCTTCTCAGCAGACCTCTCAACCATACCAAATTACTCAGTTTTTACCAAATTTTGAGGTCCAAATGAAGGGGTGCCACGATTCCCAATTGGTGCCCATTCATTTCTGATTTTTTTCTTTAGTTTCTTAATTTTTTCGAATATCGCGCAGTTGGAGCTGACATCATCATGTGCGCAATTATATCAGCTCTGTCAGGGCTATCAGCCAGTTAAAATTGAGTTTCTTGAGCTCATGTCATTTCCGGCTGCAAATGCAAGTGAGATGTCATCACGTGCACGATGACGTCGGCTCCATCAGGGCTCTCAGCCAGTCAGAATTGAGCTCCTTGAGCTCACGTCATCATTTCTGGCTGTAAATGTGAGCAGGAAACAGCACTCAATTTGGATTTATTAGCAGCAGCCAAGAGCAGGAAATGTTAGTGTTTTGGATTTTAGATGTATTAACAGTAGCTGGGCAATACACTCAGTTCAAGAGCAAGGAGGGCATGTTTGGGGCAATGCACTCATGAACAGGATTGGATTTATGTTGTATGCACTCATTGGGCAGGCCAGGAAAGAAATCAAGTTAAGTAACAGGTTCTGACTCAAGGTTGTGTGTGTGTGTAAATGCCCCCATGTAATACACCTGGTGGCTAGAGGTATTCAGGCTCAAATGCTGTACCTTTGGTACAGGGTAAAAAGAGCCTAAAGTCCCTAGACACCACCACTTCTGAGCTTTGCCTTGATGTTTTGTGCTAAGATTTGAGAGCTAAGCCTATGGTGAGAAGTGAACAGAATTTGTATTCCCCCATTATTGGCTTTGTTGTTTGTCCAGGTTTTTTGTGCTAAGAGTTGAGAGCTATGGTGAGTGAGAAGTGAGAACTGAATTTGTATTCCCCATTACTGTCTTTGTCCAGGTTTTTTATGCTAACAGGTTGAAAGCTATGGTGAGAAGTGAGAACTGAATTCACTCCATGATACCCATTAAGTTTCAGTCTTCCTATTTTTTAGGGGACTGCTGATTTGGCATAGTGGTATGTTGCTCTGACTGTAGTCCATAGGGTCCTGAGTTCAAGACTTGCCAGTGAAATGCATGGTGGTAACACATTTTATTTTAGAAACTTTCCAAAATTATACAACCAATGTTTAAAATGTGTTCCTGGTAAGTCCCTAGCCACCACCACTTATGAGCTTTGTCCAGGTTTTTGTTTTAAGAGTTGAGAGCTTTGGTGAGAAGTGAGAACTGAATTTGTATTCCCCTATTATTGGCATTGTTTGTCCAGGTGTTTTGTGCTAAGAGGTTGAGAGCTATGGTGAGAAGTGAGTACTCAATTTACTAAATGATAGTCATTAAGTTTCAGTCTTCCCTTTTTTTTAGGAAACTGCTGATTTGGCATAGTGGTATGTTGCTCTGACTGTAGTTCATAGGGTCCTGGATTCAGGACTTGCCAGTGACATGCATGGTGGTAAATTTTATTACACATTTTATTCTAGTAACTTTCCAAAATCATGCAAGCAATGTTTAAAATGTGTCCCTGGTTTTTGACCTTTTGCCCTCCCCCCAAAAAAAGCTAAAGTTGAAAATAAGTGTGAGAAGCTGTGCAAGATGCCTATGGCTTACACTACTGTCATTCTATTTATAGTGTGGAAGTAGACTTTTGTGATGGAAATGTTCTGAAGTCGGCAGTTATTTTGTCATTATTGGTTCATGCATTTTGTTTCATTGCCTACAGTACAGCCTACTGGAAAAATGTTCAAACA
This sequence comes from Protopterus annectens, assembly GCF_019279795.1. Classification (NCBI taxonomy): domain Eukaryota; kingdom Metazoa; phylum Chordata; order Ceratodontiformes; family Protopteridae; genus Protopterus; species Protopterus annectens. The sequence goes on along the minus strand of NC_056734.1, from coordinate 620,038,608 downwards.
ATAAATTTAAAATGTGCTCTAACAAGTGTGCCGTATTATACAAGGAATATAACTTAATAAAGTCAGGAAGGTGTATCAAAGAAAAGAACACATGTATGTTTCTTGTTTTCTGTGCAAGGGGCCAATGATTTGAAAACAGCCCAAAGGTAATTTTTATCCACCACTGACCAGATGCATTTTCTTTGGATGTGGTGTGTGGGTTTTAATGCTATTTCAATGAATGTGAGTTTCAAGGGCCGAGAAGTTTTAATGTCAAGTCTATTTTCATTGTGAGACAGTATTGCTTTGTTTAGGAGATGTCTGTTAGTGTCATTGCATTGTTGTGCTGCAAAATGTAGAAATAAAATCCAAATAATCATTGTAGAAGTAAAGCAGTATGCACACATTAGTGTTTATGGTAAATGGGGAGAAATTGCCAGGTAATGGGACACTGGAATGGCTGCAGGGGGACTCTGGCGCCATATTTTTGTTGTCTGTTCTTCAGTTTGCATTTGAAAGTTGGTATCCCACAATTCTACTGGAGTGGGTGGGGTTACGTAAGTATATATGCAAATTTGATGTTAATCAGCATACAGATTTGTACCTATTTTTCATGGGCCTTGTCCAGATTTTTGATGTTTCCAGGTTTTGAGGTATGCTTTTCAGTCTGAGTATTCTCATTCTGAGAAAAGTGTAGTTTCAGATGTTCATGCTGAATACATTTATTTCACTGATATTCTGACCAACATGAGAGAGGGTTTCAATGGGAGCAGAGTGAAACTCCTATGGTACAGAAAATGTATTATGATTTGTTACAACTACAGATATCAAAAGTTACACATATTCCCCTGTACTACCTGCTTTAGAAAATGTTTCTAATTGCAGCCAATATTCCTGATGGTCAACCTCCTGCTCACAGGAGGTCTAATAGGTTTTATGAGCTACCCCAGACACACAAGCATCTGTTTTCTAATCCAAAAGTAGACCCAGCAGTCATTTTTCTTTCTAAAGCTGCTAACACCATTCATTCTGACAAAGATGGAAAAGCAATTGGATGGGGAAGAAAATGTATTATTTTAGCACTTTAAGCTTTGGTATTTTAAATTGCCAAGGTTGTATGTTAAAGCTTTCACTTGTGCCGTTTGAGAACATGCAGAAGTTAATGACTGACCTTCCTTCTTCTGAGATAAAGAATTCATTAAATGCTTTTGTGACATCTATTTCTCAGGCAACAATGCATATTTTAAAGTGTGCTTATGATGCTGCTGTCTTCTTCCAGAGTAGCTTTTTTTAGATACATTTTGAGAAGATTTGCTTATCTGCATTCTCAAAATCTCCCTGATAATGTCAAATCTGAGATTTTAAATTCTCTCTTTGATAAGGACACTCTGGGCCTTCTGCAGTTCAGGTGCTTAAGATGTCTGGTGAAACGAAATAGATTCAAGGAGTGACTCAGATTTTCCATCCCTCCTTTTTCAGAACAAATAATAGTTTCCCCCTCCTCAGCTCCAATAAATAGTTTAAGCAGCAAATAATTGATATTCATTTTCTTAATAAAATGGAAAAGAAGTTAAAAAAATGGAAAAGCCTCAAAAAATCAATAACAGTCCTCCCAGCTAGCATAACTATCTGCCTGTTCAAGCTCCCACTCCCCCACCACCCTGACAATTTCAGGAAATTAGAATTGGGAGTCCACCTCTACAAAGAGGCCTGTCACAAGTGGAGTCCCTCAGGGATCAGTCCTTGGACCAGTCCTTTTTGGCAATTACCTCTCTGAAGTCAAGGTCAATGTCATTAGTCTCTAGCTGATGAAATTTGCAGATGATAGCATATTAGGAGCTGTCATTGAATACCACACAGACACAAATGTTCAACAGGAAGGGCTGACACAGACAAACAACTGGTGTCAGAGCCAAGGACAAAAACTAATTGCCAAGAAATGCATAATAGTATACTTTGGGAAATCATCCCTCCCTGGTAACTATCATATTGACAACACACCCTTAGAGTTGATCCTGTAGTCAGATATTTAGGGACATGCACAGACAGTAATCTAGCTTTTGACCATCACGTGTCTACAGTAGTGAGGAAATCATTCTATGTTGCATAACTTATAAACAAACGTATAGCATCTAAGTCCAAGGAAATCAATGTTCACTGTATTCGGTATTCATCAGACCTATCATTGAGTACAATTCCCCCTTTGGTACATACCTAACTGACCATATCCAACAACTGGAGCTGCCACAAAGGTTCCTAACTAAAAGAATACAGGGCATAAGTAAAATGTCCTATGCAGACCACCTCAAGGGCCTATCCCTGTATTCTGTCTCCTACAGGCTTTTGAGGGGAAATCAATGTCTGGCATGCAAGGCATTGTCAGACCCCACACTGATGGACTTCCTGCATATCCACAAAACAAACATCACCAGAAATATCCATTCTAAAGATTTAAACCTTGCCTGTGATATAAACAGGATCTACTGGAGAGACAGGTATGTATCCCAGAGACTACCATGTCTCTGGAACAGGCAGAAGCAGTGAAGCAGAGATCCACCCTAACCCAATTTGTGTATCTTTGACAATTGGGTGGGGAACAAGAAGATCACCCCTGGCTTGGCACCTCTCTCTCTAATGGACACAGGTCACCTGTAAATAGTTATTCTCCCAGGCCCCTGCTTGTAAATGTTTCACCTCCCAAGCCCCTGTTTACACTTATCAAGGGTACCAGAACTTGTCAGAGATTTGGGAAACATGGCTAGGCTTAAAAAGGCCCTTGTGGTCATTAGCCTAGTAAACACATATGAACCTAATAGTTTTACTGGGATGTTTGCTAGACTTGTCCTTCTTCCTCCAGACATTCTTCCTGAGTTTCTTCAGCCTAAACCAAGCATCAGCAAGAGAATTTCTCAGGATTCTAGACTACATGACATCAATAATTAACATGCTTTCCTTTGCCAGACTAGAGCTGAGGAAAATGCAATGGTCCCTCAGATCAGTCTGGATTCAGCATGGACATTCTGAGATTCTAAAGAGGGAGATAAGATGGTGGGTAGATCAGACAGCATGCAATCCAGGTCTTCCTTTCTCCCACCTGAATCCCCTTCAGACAGTCAGCACAGGCCCTTCATAACTGGTGTGGAGAGCAGTTTCAAGAGAGGTCAAAGTGCAAGTTCTGTAGAAGCCTATAAACAGACAGAAGCACAAAAATGTCAGGGTGATGGTGGATGTTATCAATGCTTTGAAAGCACTGTATCATCCCTGTCCCCTGAGACTTCTGCAAGTGTACATAGACAATACCAGAAGGATGTGGTACATAAACAGGGATATTAGATCCTACCCTTTTTGCAGACATATGTGATAGCCTGTGCTGTAGTAATTCATCTCATTCTGACTTTTCAGGCTTTATACATTCTGTCAGAGTGAAACTTTATTGCAGACAAACTCAGAGGAACCAGAATACACACTCATTTATGGAAATTTTATCTTGGAGTCTTCCAGAAATTTATCTAACTGTGGGAACACCTCATTTAGATTGTCTGCTTTCAGAAAAGACAAGTAAAGGACTTTTGCTGCAGGATACCTTGCAATTAGGCCTGGAAAGATTTTCCACTTATTATCAGGGTTCTTCTAAAGATCCACAGGAACTCCAAAAACTGCGGTGGTGGCTCCTTCTGATCAAGACAATAGTGATTCTTGCATCTTTTTAATCTGGCCAGTGACATTTACCATAATCTTCTCCACAAACTGGATTTACTTACAAGACAAGAGAGTTTGTTACACTCCAAACTGAAATCTCTTCAGCTAACTGCTGGGATGATAGACTGATAACACCTAATTAGGCAACTTTCTTCCTGTGGATTTGCATGAGGTACTAAAGTAGGTGAGTAAGCCTATTACTAGAAAATCATATATGTACAGTGGAAAAGATTTTCTAGTTGGTGCCACACCAAGAGCAAGGACCCTTTTCAGGCCCGGTTGCCTCTGGTTCTTAATTATTTGTGTGAGTTACTGTTCAGTGGTTTGTTGTATTCTACTATCAAGGTACATTTGTCAGCCATTTAAGTTCTGTTTGCCCTTAGATTCCCTCTTTCTGACAATAAAGTTAAACATTTTTTGAAAGGGGATTTACATACGCACTTACTTGGGAAGCAGGTGGCATCTGTTTGGAATCTTAATTTTGTGCTTGAGATGCTTACTCTGGATCCATATGAACCAACCAATGAAGCTGATTTGAAGTTCTTAACATGGAAGACTGTTATACATATTGCCCAGCATCTACTAGGTGAGTATCTGAGTGATAAGCACTTATGGTGTGTTAACTCTACCTTATGTTTCACGAGTTTCTTTTTGAGAACAAATCCTAATTTATGCCTAAAGTCATCTCAAGAGTTTACTTTAAGGACGCTGTTAATATCCCAGTTTTCTTTGCTGATTGAAAGAACTATGAATAAAGGATTCTTCACTCTCTGGATGTATACAGGCAGCTCAGATGCTTCCTAGATAAAGCTTAACCTTTTAGGAAAGTTGACCAATTCTTCATACCCTATGAACGTAAGAGGAAAGGACAACCAATGACAATGCTGACTATTTCTAGATGGTTGTCTCATGGTATTATATGTTGTTATACTTAGCAGAATAAACCACTTCCAGGCAGGGTTACAGCTCATTCAACAAGGACATTGGTGGCTTTCTGAAAAGAAATGGACACAAAGTATTTTAGAGACAGCAACTTTGTCCTCTGTATATACTTTACAAAGCCCTACAAACCAGATTTCTTTTACAGGTCCATAACATGCTTTGCTAGGATCATTCTCCAGGGGCTGCTGGAGTCTTAGGAATTGCACTCATCCTTCTTTTCCTACTCCATTTTAAGCTATGGTAATATATCAACATTGCTTAGGTTACTACAACAATGATCCATATTTGAGCATAGCTCAGTTTTGTAAATAAACTTACTATAACAGTAGCTGTTCTAATGGATTACCGTTGCAATAGCCATCCCTCCCTCCCTACTGCTCTTCATGTGATGCCAGTGTATGATTGTTTTCACCCCTTTTGTAGATAGTTATAGTTTTCTTTGCTTCAAAGCACAACTGTTATGGGTTCTTATCTCCTTCTTGGACAAAAAATGCTCCAAAGATTTTAAGAGTTCCACCTGCCTTTATATGGAGCACCAAGTGAGCTCCTGGCAGTTGGAATGTCTGGGATGCACCTAAAGCTTTGGAAAGCTGGCTGGTGCAGGAGGTAGAGCCCACAGCTTAGGCTACTGCAATAGTGATCCATTAAAACATCCACTGTTATGGTAAGTTAACTTACACATCTGTACTTTCCATCACTATGCCGAAATCCTCATTGCTGCTTGTGAATGAGAAGTTCAGCTATTGGGTGATGTTTCTTTTCCTTCATCTTTGCATAGGTTTTCCAAGGGGGGAGGGGCGTGATCTTTCAGTATCTGGAATATATCTTCAGTTTCTGTTCTGCACTGTTTCCACCTTCTGAGCAACAGTGAAATGTGCATTAAAATGGCATACCATTGATATTCCATACTTCAGCAGTTCTAACCAGAGGTCATTCAGACCCACTGCTTTACCACTTTGTATCTGTTTGTTATACAGATCTCATCTACAGAAATGGGCAAAATTGTGCTTCTGGAATTTCCCAGTGAGTTTGGGGCACCTTTTTTGTATTTATTCCACCATCCCCCACTGTCGCATCAGGGTTAGTGTTTTTTCATCCTTGTTGATAAAAGTCTGGGCAGTGACCTCACCCCATCCTAAGCTGCCAGATAGTTTGTGGATTGTTTGCTAAACCTATTTTAAGAATATCTAAAACCATTATTCACTGTGTTGCAGCACTCTTTCCATATGCAGGTCTCCAGTTCAGTGATTATTGCAAGGAATTTCTTCTTAGTCTGTTGGTCAAATTCCAAGACCCTTGATCATTGCATGGGAATCTTCTTTCTTTAAATTGACTTCTCCCGTTGTTGGTGTTCAGTAGAGTACTTTAAGGCTACTGCTATGATCAGCACTGACCATCCTTGCTGCTGCCTCAGATGCTAAAGGTAAGGCCCATTCAGACTCCATAGCCAAACCTTCCCTGTGTTGGAGAAACTGTTCTGGTGAAAAGAATTAAACTCATGTCATGCAAAAGTATCTGACAGCAATTCCTAGGACATTCTGTTATAGTACAGTTAAAATATACATAACATTGATTTACCTTTTATTCTTGAGTCAAGAATAAGTCTTCAGGATGTGCAAAACATTAAATCCACCATGTGTCAGCACTGGGAGACTACCTTCACAAAGTTTTCAAATCAGTCTCACCAAGCAGCAAAGACATACAGTTTATATTTCTTTTCTTATCAGTAACATGCATGCAGAATTCTGACATTTCATATTAGTTAAATAGGATCTGTGCAGACCCTTGTGCTTCTCTCTCAGTGCTGCACTTGAACACTTAACAATAATGCTTTAAAAAAACACAAGCCACCTGGCCTGGCAACCATTCTTGGGTTTCGACCTTGTCTATCTCAGTATCAGTACATGCTATCTCCCCAACATTCCTTGTAACTACCCATCCCAGTCTGGGAAAGTCAGAGCTAACATAAAACAAAAATCTATTTAACATTGTGTTCTTTTTTCCCTTAAGAAACTAGACTTTGTTATAATAACATCCCTCAACCCCTTCAGCACTTTCTTTACCTTCAGTCATCTGTTAATGCACTTAAAGAGTGATATTAGAATGCAGTTGTGAAACAATTAATGCTACAATAAATATTTGTGGTTTGCATAACTATGCATCTATACTACGTATTATTTTTAGCATAAACCAAAAATAAATATTGTATTTAATTCATTTGTGAAGAAACTGTAAATGAATATACATTTTGTGAAGAATCATGAGAAATACATTTTTTTCTAACAAATCCCCTTTGACATTATCAGTGTCATACAATACACAATTATATTTTGATTTTTCTTAATTTGATAAAATACGCTTCAGCATCATAATATTTGTCATCTGCAGTGACTGAATTTTTATTCACCTTAAATTTATTATCAGGTATAAGTGGCATTTCACATGCAGGTGCAGTCAAGCACTTTGTGATTATTGCCTTTAGAACATAAAATATTAATACAACCAAAAGAATAATACCAATTACTGTAATGATACCCTGTAATATACTAATTCACAAGTTACCAAATGCACTTCTCAACCATGCAAAAAGTGTCCATTGTTTAGAAGTGCTGTCCAAACCTTTGGTCCATGAAATTGGCCCACATTTCTTATTCATTATGGTAATCACCAATATAAGAACAATGAAGACTTCCTATGAGGGCACATGGCCCCTTGTTTGCAACAAGCATTATATTGAGTTTGCATTTCAATCATTTTTTGATTTGCCATTTTGATGTGATGTGAAGTATGGTTAGCTACCTCCTAAAGAATTTGAGCAAGCATGGTGATTTTAAGCATTGCCCTTTGCACTCTATACACAAGAACAATAGCTGAAAATACTTGTTCTGTCCAGTGGATTGCCCATTTATTTTCAGTCTACCTGCTGGAGAGTTTTCAGATGCTGAATAGTGGGAGTAATATAGCCCACAAAATAACACACTGATTAGTGGGTAACCAGGGGTAGGCACAATCACCACAAATGTAGTAACAATCCTGTATTATGCTCATGCCATGCCCCCAGTCATAGCTTTTTAACTGTAAAGAGTTCAACACACTTTCATGTCTAGTGTCATTACATTTGCTGATTCCCACTGGCACAGTCCCATTTCTGGCATAACATCTGTCTCCACGATTTGTAGTGGCAAGCTGAAGAGGCACACTCTTTGAAAAAATTAGTCACATTATGCCAGGTTAGATTAGTATCACTAAGATCTTTATCAAATGTTACCTGTGATGTAGAAATTGGAATAATGGGAATTCCTGCTTTGGAATGATGAGGTATATGCAAACACACCCACCAGTTTGTCACATTTAAGTCCACAGCATATTGTCGAAGAACCAACAGGAAACTATTTTTCTCGACCAGGTTATAGAAGGAAAACAGCAACAAAAACAAAGCAAAATTACCTGTTGTCACTGGATTCATCATGGACTGCTATTTGAGTTGAGTTTTTTCCTTAATTCTTTTTGGGGCAGATGATTCATCCTTCACACTTCAGTCTTCTTTCCCAGGCAATGATGATTCATCTGGGGCCCCTACACTACAGGTCTTTTTGCAGTGGGATGAGTGAATGTACTTTTTATAGTCATTAATACTAAGGGAAGTGACTCTGGCTATTTAAGGTTTGTTTCAGCGCAGATCTTTGAAATTTATTTTTTAAGGGCCCTATTAACTGTCTCGACTAATTCAGATGATTGCAGATGGTTGGGACAGTGAAGCCTCAACTGAGAAAAAAAAATTGCATAGCTCTAGTCAGGGAATTAAAATTAGTTTTCTGGTTACTATTGATAGTACAAGGTACATTAAATTTATGGAATCTGCTCTGTGACATGGGTAAGCTTTCACCCACACAGAAAACATACAAATCACTACTAAAAGATAATGTAAATTATGTATTTTAGCCATCTGGACAAAGTCCAGCTGTATATTAACAAGAGGTCGCCAAGGTGGTGGTAATCATGCAGCCGTAATGTTTGCATTTTTGCTAACATTATACTCTAGGCATGCTGCACAGTTTTAACATACTGTAGTATCAAAGAGGAGATATGAGTTGCATACCAGCTTTGGGTAGTTTGATTACATAAAGCTGTCTTACCTGCATAAGCTGGTAAACAATATGCCCTTACCAGATAAGGTAGCAAGAAGGCAGGCTCCACCAGTCGGCTGTCTGGATGTCACCATATTTTATCAGAGGATTTAATACATTCATCATTGAGCCACCTCTGAATTTTTCCCTGTGATACTTCAGCTTGGAAAACTGACACGTTTTAAATTAAACCCATCACTACTGTTTGATTCTTGCAATAAAATCACATGTAAATTTACACAAAGTCTTTTAGCAGCTTGATCTGCCAAATTATTTTGATTTAACATAGTATCTATACCCTTTTGATGGACAATCCATTTAACTAAGCAATAATTATTTTTTAACAACAAAAGAGACTGTTTTTTTTTTGTTAAAGCAAAATATTATGTTTGATGTAACTATTCATTCCTTACTGTTAGGACTTTGGCTCTGTCCTTGGAACCGACACGGCCGTTACCAAGCTTGTGCCAGCCAAAACCTCTCAGCTAAGACCTACCCACACTGCCCCTCTCATAGTCTCTCCAGATCTCATTTGCCATGTTCCTCGTCAGATGTGCCAAGCTTTCTCTCAAGCTAAGTGTAGTGTTTTTGTGATTTATCTGTATAATTACCTTTCTTTAGTCAGTTTTTCACCTAACATTATCTCTTCACCTTTAAACGTATATTTTTCCTACTAAAACCTACCCTCTACCTTTGGTAGTTCTTTTCATACCATCGTTGGTACTGTCCCTCTCCCCTACCTTTGATAGGCCCTTTTTCCCTACCACTTTGTTGTATTCCTTAGTATCATTGTTGGTACTCCTTTTCCTTTCTATATGTTAAAAAAAAAAAAAAAAAAAATTGGTTAGGTTGTAGTTAGGACTATAGTGTTTGTATAGGTTCCATGATGTCTGATAAAGTAAAACTAGGATTTAAACAGTGTGATAAGTATGGGCTTAAGATGCCCAACTCAGACGGCCATGCCCAGTGTGTTTATTCTTTTGGGCGTTGGCCGCATCATTGTATCTTGTGATATTTGTTCCAGTTTCAGCAACCGGATGTTGGCTGAATGTAAGAACAAGTTTATTCTGAAGGGTATGCTGAAAACACCCTTCTTGGAGGCTCTTTCTGGGACTGAGGTCTCACCACCTCCTAAGCATAAGGATGTGGAAAAAACAAAGAGAAACAGAGTCACTCAATTCCTACATCTCCATCCTCCTCAGAACCGAGTCGACACTGGGCTTCTCTCATGCCATCAGTACAGACTACTTCAGCACCAGGCCCCATGTCTTCTCCCTCGGTGCCACCCTTAATTTTGACTCCAACCACTGTACCAGTTTTGGCACCATCTCCCTTGGTGCCGACCTTGTTTGTGACACCGGCTCCGACTACTGTACCTGCATCAGCACCATCCCCAGCCACGGTGCCAGTGTCTTATATGGCTCCACTGACACCATCAGTTTCGAAGGTTGAGCACCTTCCCAGAACCAGATATTCTCCCTCTTATGACCCCTTTTTGGCACAACAGTTTAGCCCATTTCTTGAGAGACCAGAATCTCCATCGGCAGCTTCCTTTAAATCCACCAGGAGTCTTTCAGAACAAGATGTAGTGTAGGGTTGTGGACCAGCTTTTAGCAGCTAGAGGATTACCCACCCCTGCTAGGTCTTCCTTCCTTCTTGAAATGGAAGCTCCCATGGCATATTCACCTGTATATCCTCCTCCAGCCTCCTCCCAGATCCCAGAGACTTCAGTACCGATGACCATCTCGGTGCACTCCGTCTCAACTCTGACAGCGGAGGCTTCCCTGTCGGCACCGGTTACTCTTGGTGCAATGGCTCCATTGGAACTGGTGCACTCTCGGAGCAGTGACTGGGCTATTAGCACCATGACTACTAGTTCGGCGCCTATTTTTTCGGTGGCACTGTCTATGGCCACGGCTCTCCCGGCAGCTACCAGTCCTCTTGGAGCTTCTCACCTGGAGGCGGGCTCCTCAGGACGGGGTGTGACCCTGGTTTCAAGGTTGTCCTTCTCGGTTACGGGCTCCCATCCCTCCTCAGATGGGCCTACTTTCCAGGTGATGGAGAGGGTCCTTGCCTCAACAGGCTCACAGCTGGCACCATTGACATCGACACCAGAACCCCCCTCTAGCATGCAGCTGTCCCAACCCCCTATTCTGGTATCCCAAGCACGGAAGCCACAAGACCTTCCCTTGAAGGGAACCCTTTCTCTAGAGTTCTCCTCAGAAGATCCCACTGGGGAGCCACCCCGGAAGAAACTTTGCAAGATGAAGCATCTTGATTCCCCTGAGGAATCCATCACCAAAGACAGCAATTGTGATGAGGGTTAAGGGTCCCCACGGTCTCCCCTGGAACATGTCTCATTTGGAGACCTTCTCAAGATTCTCAAGCAGAGGGGAGACTGGAAGCCCTCCAACCCTTCTTCAGAGGAATCAGTGTTCTTGCAGGCCTTCCATGCTCAACCATCTACTTCCTGGGTGACCCCACCTGCAGATGAGTTTATTAAATTTATTGTGCAGCGTGCCTGGAAGGCCCCAGACAACATAGAACCTGTCCCCCAGAGGCCAGATAAAATTTTATCCACCCCTAAAGACCAGCACAATTGGTCCAAGCAGCTATGCTTCAGTGACCTTTGCCATTTGGTCGCTGAATTATCTGGCACACTTTACTTGCCTCCAAAGAGACAATCTCAGAACTGTCTGCCTCTTTGGTGGGGGCACTGCCTGAGGAGGTGCGTGATACTATTGCTTGTAAGCTAGCTACCTTGGAATCCATCTTGAACTCCTCTATGCAGTTGATCTCTCACACTACCAAGGGGGCAGCTCGAGCAGCCACATCAGGCATCGTCATGAAACGGCATGCTTGGATGCATTTGTGTGACTTTGCAGACCCCTTTAAATCTTCCTTTGTCAATGCACCTGTTGATGAATATTCCCTTTTTGGTCCCAAAGTAAGAGACACACTATCACGTAGTGAGAAGGACGGAAAGACCTTGTCTGCTGTGGGCATATGTTTTTCCACCCCCCAGAGATCCTACTCCAGGAACTAGAGGGAGAAAAATTGTGGTTCAAGAAGTCCCAAGGATCTTTTCATGACACTCGTGGTGAGCAATTCCCCAGGGACAGAGGGGGCAACTCATCCAGAAGATGCCCCTTTTGGGGAAGAAGGGGTCCATGCAAAAAGAGTGCTAGAGATTAGTTCTCCGGCTGAACCTTCAAGCGCTCCTAAACAGCAGCCTGATTGCTTTCTTCTGGAAGCAGTCAGGGTCGATTTTTCCCTGCACCTACAGGCTTGGCAACTCACAACAGATGCGTGGGTGAAGAGAATAATATCCAGAGGCTATCCATTCCATTCAATCTTACTCCTAGACCCATAAAATGAATCCCAGATGTCTCACCCAGTCAAAGGGAGGCTGCAGCCTTAGAAATCAAAAAGCTGTTAAGAAAAAGAATCATCCAGCCAGTCCCACCAGACCAGAGAGGATCTGGGTTTTACTCAAGGTTCTTTTTAGTGCCAAAAAGACAGGGGACTAGAGACCAATCCTGGATCTGAGCTTACTAAACAAATTCATAAAACCTGAAAAATTCTGGATGGTCACGGTACAGTCCATCCTCCCCTTTCTGGGGAAGGACAACTGGATGTGCTCTATAGACCTCCAGGATGTGTATTACCACATAAAGATGGACAAACACTCTGGGAGATTTCTCCACTTCTGGCTGAGAGATAATCACTATCAGTTCAGGGTACTGCCCTTTGGTCTCTTGATAGCCCTCAGAGTGTTCACCAAATGTATGGCAGCCATAGTAGCTCATCTCCGACTACAAGGATTCCAGGTGTTTCCATATTTAGACTATTGGCTCTTTACCACCATGACCAGGAATCTTCTCATTCTCAGTCTCTCTTACACTCAAGGCCTTGCTCTTTGCCTAGGTATCATGATCAACATGGACAAATCACAAATGTCTCCAACAAGAGCACTGGAATTCATTGGAGCTATCTTCGACACAATGTCCTGTCAAGCTTCCCTTCCTTCTCACAGGCTCTCAAAAATAGATTAGATTCATAGCTTCACACTAGGCTAACTGCCCTTGCGAGCCATCTTAAGCCTAGTTAATTATCCCTTGTGATACTCAAACCCTGCACCTTGTGTTTGTAAGGCAAACACCATAACCATTAGGCCACCCTTCTCCAAATAAGAAGCCAGATTCAAGTCCTCCTTCCACAGACATTTGTACTAGCATGCCTTGTACTACAGCTATTGGGATCTATGGCAGCAACCACTACCTTAGTTCCACTGGTGAGGTTGTACATGAAACTGGTACAGTGGCTCCTTTTATCACAATGGTCGAACCTAACCCACCCACTCGACCACATGATACACCTTACAAACCTTTGCAAGAAAGAAATGCTTTGGTGGATGAAGCCAGAATCAAATCTTTGGTGTCAACCATTCTGCCTTCCCCAGCCCATGGCCACGGTGACCACAGACACTTCCCTGTGGGGGGGCATTTCCAGGGAAAGACTGTCCAAGGCACCTGGTCCCCCATGGAGGCCAATTTGCACATAAATGTCCTGGAATTGAGGGCATTTCTGTTAGAGTTGCAAGCGTTCCACACATCCCTTTCTTCTAGGACCATTGCAATTCAATCGGACAACATGTCAGTCATCTGGTACATCAACAAACAAGGCAGAACCAGGTCTTACCCCCTGTGTTGGGAGGCCATGATAATTTGGCACTGGGTGATGGCTTCCAACTGCTTTCTCATAGCAATACACATTCCCGGGAGTTCCAATTTTATTGTGGACAATCTGAGCAGGAACATTTTGATGTCTCACGAGTGATCCCTCAGTCCTATAATAGCGGATCAGATCTTCTGTTGTTGGGGCAGGACTTGCTGTGACCTGTTTGCTTCTCCCCTAAACAACAAGTGAGGAAACTATTTTACCCTGATCCCCCCTCAGAGGGAGTCATCAAGAGATGCTCTGATGCACGATTGGCCCCCAGGTCTGCTGTATGCCTTTCCCCCATTTGCCCTCTTCCTGAAATTCTTCCAGAAAGCTCAAAGGTTGAGAAGTAGAGTGATACACATTTCCCCTTATCAGCCCCGTTAAGTCTGGTTCCCATTCCTATGGCCTCACCTGATTCACAGCCCATGGATCAATCCCAAGGTCTGCTGTCTCATCTTCAGCGACTGATTCACCCCAGTCTCCACAGCCTCAAGCTCACGGCCTGGTTTCTCCACTTCCAATGATTGCCAGACTACCTGATATTTTATCCCGTTTGCGAGATTCTTCTGGCTTCACACAAACCTTCCACCAGGAAAATTTAGTCTAGTAAGTGGACTAGGTTCTCTAGATGGGCCAAAGAACATAACATAGACCCCTTTTCCATGCCTATTCAGAAGATCCTACAATATCTCACTTCCCTGTTGCATGCAGGAGCTTCAGCATCAACGGTTACAGTGCATTTAGCAGCTATTGCAAATTTTCACAATGGAATCAACAATTCATCTATGTCACACAGACTGTGCAAAACCTTCATGAAATGAGTATTACATGTTAAACCTCCTGTCAAGCCTCCTTTAGAGCCTTGTGACTTGATATTGGTGCTTCAGTCATTAACAAGTCCTCCTTTCAGGCCTTCTAACTCATGTGATATGAAATTTTTGTCTTGGAAAACTCTACTCCTAGTAGCCCTTACCTCAGTGAGTAGAGTATCTGAGATGCAGGCCTTGAGTGTCAAGAGACCTTATTTGATTTTTCATAGGGAAAGAGTGTCCCTGCGTACTGACCCTTCCTTTTTGCCCAAGGTCATTTCTGGGTTTTCCATTAATCAATCTATTGGCCTACTGTTTTTTTTTTCCCCTCATCATTTAACTAGATAGGAATACCATCTGCATACCCTCGATGTTCATAGGCAACTTCATTTCTACTTGGACAAAACTAAATTTTTCAGAAAAATGGATCAATTGTTTGTGGCCTTTGCAGGATCCAGATTGGACAAGCCTGACTCTAAAATGACTTTATCTTCTTGGCTCAGAAATCCCATTACTTTCATTTACCATCAGAACAAAGTGTCTTTACCTTCCAGAATAAAGGCTCACTCTACTAGATTGATGGCTACTTCTGTAGCTTTTCGTTCCAGAGACTCTATGGATGATATATGCACAGCAGCCACTTGGGCAAGACCTCATACCTTTATCACTCACTACAAATTGGATTTGGCCTCCAGGGGATGAGCATCTTTTGGTTCTATGGTGGTCAGGAATGTCCTTCCTTAGGGTCACCCAGGACTCAAGTAGCTGGGGACTCGGTCCTAACAGTAAGGAATGAATAAAGATTTACAACATCAGATAAAGAAGTTATGTCTTACCATAATGTTCCATCTGTATTGTAGATCTTTATTCATTCATTACTTCCTGCCCTCCTTCCCCCTGCCTGGACTCCTGGTAGACTTTAGGATTTCCTTATTAGTTAAGGTATTTGCTCAGACAGAGCCTCCTACTGTCACTTTTATTACTTCTATACTATTATGGTGGAAAAACTTGATCCGATGAGACTATGAGAGAGGCGTTGTGAGTAGGTATTAGCTGAGAGTTTTTGGCTGGCGTGAGCCTGGTAACAGCCATGTCGGTTCCGAGGACGGAACCAAAGTCCTAACAGTAATGAATGAATAAAGATCTACAACACAGATGAAATGTTATGGTAAGACATAAAGATTTGGTCACAAAAAAGAAGTTAAGTCCTTCCTCGGAGAAACCAGATAATTAGTCACACACACATACAATCATGTTCTTTACCATCTTTAGCAGTAGATAGCAAAGATGCAGGATTTAGAACAGGACAGTGTATGAGAGAAACAGATAGATCAGAAAAAAAGTGCACATTTATATTTAAACATGCAGTCAAGAGGGGTTGAGTTTCATTTTAAGTAAGAAAGATGATACAGAATTTGGGACAGCAACTGTAAGATCTTACCCTGCGATATTAAATACCAAGATAATGTATCTGAGGTAACTGTAGCTGTAATTTTTTTTTTTTTTTTTTTTTTTCAATAATCATTTTTATTGTTTTGCCAAACCATTATACATTTCACACACTATTTACATTATGTACAATATTGCTTCCAATGTTTTAGTTCCATTTTGAATTTCCCTATAATACATTAAGAATAAATATAAGTTTAACCAAGTACAGGAAATTAAAATCACAAAAAATTAAACATAAAAGCATCTGCAATAGACAATTATAAA
Source organism: Protopterus annectens (assembly GCF_019279795.1). Lineage (NCBI taxonomy): Eukaryota > Metazoa > Chordata > Ceratodontiformes > Protopteridae > Protopterus > Protopterus annectens. The sequence goes on along the minus strand of NC_056734.1, from coordinate 620,022,611 downwards.
CCAACTCAAGCCAATAATTTGTATTATTTCTACATTTTCTATCTAATCCAAGAATGTGTTGGTACACATACAGAATGTCCTGACGGAAAGTGGATAGGAACCGCTACGCCAAAATAATATTAAAGATTTGTTCCCAAATTTTTATGCTGTTTATACTTTTCTTATTATTTCTAATTAACAATTTAGCTGTAATTTTTCTTTTGACATTTTGTGCCCTTTTTCTGCAAGGATAGTTAAAAGCTGTAGGGTGTCCTGCTAAGATTGCTGAAAAGAATCAGATGCTATTTGTAAATTATTTACATATTGCACTGAAAATATCACATTTTTTAAATCTTTTTTTTTTTGTTTTTAGAATTTGAGAAAATAATGAAGGAGGGTTAGTGTATTTTTGTGGCAACCATTTCAGGTATACTGCTGTCCCTTATAAGTAAAAGCAAACAGAAATTGATTTTCAGGGTGGATAAGTATAGAAAAGAATGCTGAACAAAGATCTACTACAGAAAAATATTTTGCTGTAGATGGTATGCAGGTAAAGTAAGTATCATTGCTAAATTTTGAATCACGTGAAAAGTTGGTAATACTGCATTGTTTACAGCCCTCACATTTTGTACAAGTCTGTAAGTATTTTTTCACAGGGAAAAGGCTTTTTGCTGCACTGGCTTGTAGTCTGTAGTGCATCACAGCTGTATTTGATTAGACTATATGTTTAACATGCTCAGATATAGTGCATATATACCGACTTAGGTTAAAGAATACAGAGAAGTAAGCTGTCGCAATAATTTTTCACATCATGAAGTACTTTAGAATGATGCAATCCAATTTCTAGTGTGAACTAAATTTAAGTATCTAAACAGGAGTACATTGGCTGTGTGATCAGATATCTGCCTTACAAAATAAAGGATGTTGAGTAGTCCAATCTCATCTATATTCTTACCTGTGGGTTTGGAGCCGAATATCGGCTCCGACTCGGCCAAACTTTTCTAGCTCGAAGTCTTCTATTGGCTGGGCTAAGCAGGTATCCCATGGTGCACTGCTCCATATCCCCAGATCTCGTTTGCCGCTTGTGTAGCTCTGACGTGGTCTCACACTTGGCTGTGGCTAAGTACCTTTTTTTCTTGTTATTTGAGAAAATTTCTTACAAACAAAAAGCCATTTTCATAGCTAGTTTCTATTTAGTGTTGTTTTGGTTTAGGTAGTATGTTTGTGGTTTGTGGTATCCCGCTAACTGTTCTTTCGGGCTAGGCCCATTTCAGTTAGAGGACCTAGTCCTCTTGTCCTGTGTTGTTCGCGCTAAAACCGTTTAAGTTAGAGGTTTTAGTGTCGGTTTCCCCTTGCTATTTGTGGTCAGAAAACCGTTTTAGTTAGAGGTTTTTGGCCTTTTTTTTTCAGTGCGTGTTCCTTCTGGGGTTTGGGTGTGTGCTGTGCAGTTTACTAACTTGTTCCCGCTTTTTGTGGTGTTGTGTGTCTGGGTCCTTTCTTGTCAGACAGTGACTAGTGCTGTGTTGGTTTTTTGGTGATTGCTTGTTGGAAAATGTCCAAGGATTCCAAAGAGCACAAACCTTTGGGTTTTAAAAAGTGCACTAAGTGCGGTTACAGAATGTCCATCACTGATGGGCACTCAATTTGTGTTTATTGCCTGGGAGCCATCCATCTGGAGGAGTCCTGCAGCTTCTGCCATGCTTTTAGTCCCAGAGTGCTCCAAGAAAGAAAGAATAAGCTGATTTTAAAGGGACTCTTGAAACCCTCTTTCGAAGAGGCCATGGATTCTTCTCCCAGTGCTAAACCTAAGTCCTCAAAATCTAAAAATAGATCTCCGGCTCCTTCATTTTCTTCGGAGACAACAGAGAAAGTCACAAAACTTGCTTCGACCTCCTTGGCTCCACTGTCCTCGGGGCCGCAGGAAGTGTCGGTGTTGATGGAACTGGCGTCAGCTTCAATTATATTGGAACCTCTTTGGAGACGATCGCCCAGTCTTAGACCAGTTTCACCTGAGAGGAGGTCTTGATCTCCCTCCCTGTCCTCCAAATCCTCCAGGACCCTTTCTGATGTGGATGTTGATAGGGTGATGCAGAGGCTCCTCCACTCACCGGTTTTGGCAAAATTGTTTTCGGCTCTGGCCCAGTCGGCTCCGGAGCCTGTCCCGACCCCTTCTTCGATCATTCCTCCTCCGAGCGCATCTCTGTCTTTGGAGCCAGAGTGTTCCGGGCCGTGTGATGTTCCTAGGTCGGTTCCAATGGCCTCTCCTAGCCTATTGGTACCGACTTTGGCTCCGACCCTGTCGGCTCTGTCCACGGGGTTCGGGACTCGAGATTCTTCAGTCAGGCCCGAGGGGGACATCTTGGGACATATTTTGGTTCTGAGTCTTCCGCTCAGTGCCTCGCCTCAAGGGACCCCGACTCCTGTCTTGGTCTTGGAGGCTTGCCAGTCCTCGGACTCGGGGGGGCCTGCCTTTGAGGCCATGCGGACTGTGCTGGCCAGATCATCAGCTACATCATGTGGGTCGGTCATTCTGTCCCCCACCACTCCGGTGAGAGCCTCTGATCACCTCCTATCTGTAGACAGTGGAGCACCAAGGTCTAGGGATACCCCCACGAGTCATCCCCAAGTTTCTGAGGGCCCTTCAGAGTTCATGCCTGAGGAGCCCCCTAGAAAGAAAACGTGCAAGAGGAAGCACATAGACTCCCAGGATGAGTCTCTCACCTCTGATACTGACCTCGAGGAATCGGAGTGGTCCCCCAAGTCATCCTCTGATGATGTTTCATTCTCCAACATCCTGGAGATACTGAAACAAAGAGGTGACTGGCCATCCAAGGCCCCCACCGAGGAGGAGTCAGTCTTTCTTAAGGCCTTTGGTGGTCAGCCCTCTGCCTCCTGGGTGTCCCCACCCTTCGATGAGCTCCTAGATTTAATTTGTCGAAAGGTGTGGGAAAACCCTGATTCTGTGCAGCCCATACCCAGGCGTCCCAACAAGTTTCTTTCTGCTCCCCCAGGTAAGGAGTTTCTGTCCAAAGGAGTCCCTGTGGATGTCATGGTAGCGGTGGCGGCCACTCAGAAGGAAGTAGCAGAGACTTCTTCCTCCGTCCATCCTCCTAACAAGGAGTCTAGGACCAAGGACTGGTATGGGAAGTGTACCCTCTCATCAGCAACCTTTACTTTATGGTCGCTGAACTATCTGTCTCATTTCACTCGGCTCCAGAGAGATCTCCTCAAGGAGTTAGGAGATACTCTTGCGGGTAATATTCCTGAGGCGGTGGCCCAGACGGTTAACACCCAGGTGTCTACCCTCAATTCCATAGTCAACTCCTCCATGTGGCTCATCTCATATGCAGCTGATGGAGCGAGTAGGGCAGCAAGCTCAGGAGTCGCCCTTAGAAGGCAAGCCTGGTTGCACCTTTGTCACTTCGAGGAGGCCTTCAAGTCTTCTTTCACTGACGCCCCCTTTGATGGTTCTTCCTTGTTTGTAACCAAAATGAAAGACACCCTCACCAGGTGTGAACAAGAGGGAAAGACCCTGTCTGCCGTAGGGGTCCATTTTTCCCTTCCCTCTAGGCCTTACCCCAAGGCCCAGCGGGGTGGGAAGATGTGGTTCAAAAATCACAGAGGTTTTTTCCTACCGCACAAGGTGAGTTCCCCTCCAGAGGCAGAGGAGGGGGAGGTTATACAGGGAGACACCGCCCTTGAGGCAGAGGGGACCCCCGCAATTTGGGAGACCGCAATTCCTTTCGCAGCTCCACCTAGTCTCGTTCCTGAGGGAGTGCCTGGCTGTGCTTATCCAGAGCCAGTTGGGGGTCCTTTTTTGTTATATCCGGAAGCCTGGAAAAGCATCACCCAGGACCGATGGGTATTACGAATAATTTCCAGAGGTTATGTCATCCCATTTACATCAGATCCCCCTTCAGTCAGAAAAATCCTGGACTTTCCACCCAGTCAAAGGGATCAAGCAGCCTCAGAGGTTTCAAAGCTGCTAGGAAAAGGAGCCATCCTGCATGTCCCCTCAGACTAAGTTGGATTAGGGACTTACTCAAGATTCTTTTTGGTGCCAAAAAGAACAGGGGACCTGAGACCCATATTAGATCTCAGCTGACTGAATAACTATGTACAGAAGTCCAAGTTCCATATGGTCACACTACAATCGATTCTCCCTTTGTTGGGAGAGGAGGTATGGATGTGCTCCATTGACCTCAAGGATGCTTACTACCATGTCAAAATGGACAGGGCATCCAGGAGTCACCTACGCTTCCGGCTGAGAGCCAGTCATTTCCAGTTTTGAGCCCTGCCCTTTGGTCTCACCAGAGCCCCCAAGGTGTTCACCAAATGTATGGCAGTGGTGACTGCTCACTTGAGACGTCAGGGATTCCAAGTGTTTCCGTATCTGGATGACTGGCTCCTTACCGCCCCCACCAGGCATCTACTAGTCCAAACCAGGGACCCTACCATCGCTCTATGTCAACAGTTGGGCATAACACTAAATTGGGAAAAATCTGCCTTGTTGCCCTCACAGCGTGTCACCTTTTTACCGCAGGAAAGGATCAGAGTCTTACAGCAACAGATACACAACCTGATGCCCCTGAGGAAAGCAAAGGCAAGATGGGTTCTTCAACTCCTGGGGACCATGGCAGCAACAATTATGTTGGTCCCTCTAGCGAGATTGCACATGAGACTTCTTCAATGGCTCCTCTTTGTATAATGGTCTCTCCAAAAATGTCCACTTTCTCACCCCATTTTGCTCATGGACAGATGCAAACAGGATCTCAGTTGGTGGCTTTGCACCAACAATTTGGACAGGGGAAAACCCTTTGTTCCACCCATCCCAGTTGCCACAGTGACCATTGACACCTTTCAGATGAGGTGGGGGGGGGGGCATTATCTTGGCAGGACAGTCTAAGGCACTTGGCAAGATCATGAGATACATCTGCATATCAACGTCCTAGAGATGAGAGTGGTGCTACTTGCTTTGCAGGCACTTCAGAGCTTTCTGCCTCTAAGGACAATTGCAATACACTCGGACAACATGTCAGTAGTGTGGTATCTAAACAAGCAAGGGGGAACCAGATCTTATCCCCTGTGCAAAGAGGCCATGCGAGTATGGCAGTGGGCAGTATCTTCCCAATGGTTTCTGATGGCAACGCACATTCTGGGGAAGTCCAACGTGATAGCGGACAGGCTAAGCAGAGCTATTCTGATGCCTTACGAGTGGTCCCTGAATCCTCTAGTTGCAGAACGAATCTTCAGCAGATGGGGTCAGCCTTGCTGTGACCTTTTTGCCAGCCCCCTCAATGCCAAATGCAGCAGCTACTTCACGCTGATCCCCCCACAGGGGGAGTCACTCAGGGATGCTCTAGTTCACCATTGGCCCTCCGGTCTGCTTTATGCTTTCCCTCTGTTTCCTTTACTGTCAAAAGTGATTCAGAAAGCACAATCCTCGTGAAGCAGAATGATTCTGATTGCTCCACACTGGCATTGTCAAGTCTGGTTTCCCTTTTTCCAACCCTACATTGTGGACACTCCTTGGATTCTGGACCCACAACCAGATTTACTGACACACATGTCAGGACAGTTCCACCCCTCTCTAATGACCCTCCAGTTGACAGCCTGGCTACTCCACTTCCTTCGTTAGTTAAGCTTCACCAGTTTTCACCGGAAGTAGTTCACATTTTATCTTCCTCTCATAAGCCCTCTACTAGGAAGATTTATTCTAGCAAATGGAAGAGGTTTTCTATTTGGGCACATACCCAAGGAATTGATCCTTACACAGCCCTGATTGCTTCAGTCTTGGAGTTTTTGTCTATGCTTTTCCATCAGTGTTCCACATCAGCTACCATAAAAGTTCAGTTGGCAGCGATATCTAATTGTCATGTTGCGAATGAGCCTATCCTCATGGCTCACAGACTCTGTAAGGCTTTCCTGAAGGGTACTCTATTACTCCATCCTCTGATCTCCGAACCTATCATGCCCTGGGATCTCAATTTTGTTCTACAAGCTCTCACTTCACCACCTTTTGAGCCTGCAGCTACCTGTGATTTGAAATTCTTGACCTGGAAAACAGCCTTTTTAATAGCAATCACTTCAACCAGGCGAGTTTCAGAAATTCAAGCCCTTTCTATCAAACTTCCATACTTGATCTTCCATAAGGACAGGGTTTCTCTTGGACCAAACCCTTCTTTCCTTCCTAAAGTGGCTTCCGTATCCAATCTTAATCAATTTATTGAGTTGCCTGTATTCTTTCCTCATTTTTCAAACAAGGCAGAATTTAAATTTCATCAGTTGGATGTACACAGACAGTTACATTTCTATCTGCACTGCACGAAAGATATCTGAAAGTCTAATCAACTATTTGTCTCCTTTTCGGAAAACAAAATTGGGTCACCTGTCTCCAAAATCACCCTATCCAGATGGATATCTAGTTGCATCTCTTTTGCCTACTCCGCAGGAGGAAAAGACCTGCTGTTTCTGGTCAAGGCTCACTCTACTTGGGCTGTTTCTACATCTACAGCCTATCAAGCCAGATTGTCGATGGATGATATATGTGCTGCAGCTACTTGGGCTTCTCCTCACACATTTGTTTCTCATTACAAATTGGACGTGGTATCTAGGGGCAGGTTGTCCTTTGGTTCCACAGTACTCAGGAGTATTTTCCTATGAGCCACCCAGGATGTAGGTGCTAGGGACGTTGTCCCACAGGTAAGAATGTAGGTGAGATTGGACTACATAACATCAAGAAGTTATGTACTCACCATAACGTTCGATGTATGTAGTCCATCTCGCCTCACATTCTTACTTACCCTCCCACCTTCCCCCTTCCTGGAGGATCTGGAGGTTAGGTTTCTATTTACAGAGTTCCCTTCACCTTTAGCTTATTCTTTTTGCCTGGATGTTGTGTATGCATGGGGTATGAATGAGTATTCGCAGCAAACTAGATCTGGGGATATGGAGCAGTGCATCATGGGATACCTGCTTAGCCCAGCCAATAGAAGACTTCGAGCTAGAAAAGTTTGGCCGAGTCAGAGCCGATATTCGGCTCCAAACCCACAGGTAAGAATGTGAGGTGAGATGGACTACATACATCGAATGTTATGGTGAGTACATAACTTCTTGTTCAATCCTGACTTCTGGTCATTGTCAGTATGGAACTTTGCATCTTCTCCTCAGAAGTGATTGCTTATAATGAATTAACCTCATATACATTGCATTTGCCTTTGTCATTGATCCCAGTTGCATGACTGAAAAGGGTCTGAGAAGGACAGGTTTACCTCTCAAAGAGTAGGTAAACTTCTCTAATGCCCTGGCCAAACTTCCCCTAGTCAGTGTGAATATTTCTTGGATGTCCCCTGAAAAGAAGTCATTGGCCTAGTGGAATTAATATGATAAGGAAAAAATAAGTAAGTAAACATAAAGAAAGAAACAAAACAAACAAACAATACAATTAACAAATAAATAATTTATTTATTTACTTTTTTTTGATTGGGCTAGTATCACTGATGTCCTCTTTTTAGATGAGACCTGAGGTGGTATTCATACTGACTAGAAGAAATTTGGTTAGTGCACTGGGGAGTTTTGCAGTTTAAATCCTCCAGAGTTAGTAAAAACTCAGGTAAATGGAACTTCAGTTTAAAGTCTCATTCAAAATGTGGACTAAATAAAGTACAAATGACACAGCAACAAAGAATGAAAAGAAAAGAAAAGAAAAGAAAAGGCAAAAAAGAAAAACTCAGCAATTCCAAACAGTGTGACTCAATTTGAAATGCTTATGTAGTGGACTGGTGCTCTTTTTTAAACACATCAGTTAATTTTTGGCACCAGCAAACATGTAATTTGAATGGATGGCATAGCAGTCCTATTCTTAGTTTAGTGTAATAGTAACAGAGTTCAGAATTTTCTTTTTGTTCAAATAATTTTATTGAAAGAATTTTTTACAAACAATAGTTAATGGATTTTGTATATCAAATATTTAAGTTAAGTAACTATTTACAAATGTACATAGGCCTCAAGTCAGTTGTATATAAGTACAAATCATTATTGCACATACAGACGCTATACATTATTAAACAAACAGTTGGACAAATAAATGATGGTTCCTTGCAACTTTTCTTCTTATGTAGGTTAATTTGTGACCATCTTGAGTGTCTCAATTAGGGAGAGAACTTTCCCCCAAGGATTGTTGGTCCATTTCCTAGAAAAGATTCTCATTTCCTTAACTTTGATTTCTAACACAGTAGAGTTAGAAAATCCTCGAAAGTTGGACTGATAGTTGAGTTCCATTTTCTTGTGATACTTTTTTTGATACTGCCAATATAGTCCAAAGAAGATACCGGTCTTTCCTTTTCATTGCAGTGGCTTCATATATATTCAGGAGAATTAATAACTTTGACAAAATAAAAGAATCAGTATAAATGGCTTACATAATATGAGACCAATCTGCATTACATTTTAATGAACACCTCCAACATAATGTTTTATTCATGTTATTAAATTTAGCTATTTTACTTGGAGTGTAAAAGTCTTTGTGAAGGAGCTTCCATGCATAGATTTTCCAACATTGTATATTTGAGGTTAACTTTATAGAATATAATATATCTTTTTTGGTCTCATTTGATAACAATAATGTATGATCTTTAGTGATGAAATTCCAAAATTTCTGATTAACTTTTGTTTTATAGTTGATGATAATTTTATATAAGTTTGAAATTAAATTTGTCCAATTAAAGCTTCCATATATTATTCCATATAAATGAAATATAAATTTGGGCATATAACTAAATGAGGAATTATCTATTGTTCTACATAAATCTTTTGCATAAGCTATTAGTGTATTGAGAGCTAGCCAGTCAGTGCTTGATAAATTAAATGTGTTAATTAATTGATTCATATCTGAGACTATTAGATTTTCCATACATTGATACCAACATATGAAGTTGTTTCTCTTCCATGAGTTAAGGGTATCTGTAGAAATGTTGTTGAAAACATTTTTTGTAATTTTAAATGGAGTTAATAACCGGAACCATAATTTGATATCAACGTTGTTATTTAAAAAACTCCGAAAAGTATTGTAAATGTAATTTATATAATTTAGATTAGTAGGTTTGGTGCAGTTGTATTGCAAGTTAACACAAATAAAGCATCAGAGATTATTATTTTGATCATTTAGTTGTATATTTTTTGCTAATTTACATTCCTCTTGAAAAATAACAGTATGTAATGTTTTCCATGCTGAGGAAAATTTTGGATCTATCCAATTTACTATCGTTTTGAAAATGGATGCTTTGATATAAGTTTCTAAATCAGGAAAGTTAATACCTCCCATCTCCCAGGGCCTAATATGGTTCAGATAAGCTATTCTGTTTTTTTTTTGGGGGGGGGTACCAAAGGAAACTTATAATAATTCTATTTAAATCATTTAAGATTTTTTTTACTAGGAATTATAGGGATAGCTTGTGTAATGTAGTTTACCTTTGGGAGAATGACCATTTTTATTAACTGTAATCGATCTTCAAAGGTTAAATGCAGCTTATTCCTATTTCCTATTGATAATTTTAGGGTATTCAGAATATTGTTGTAATTTGTAGATAAAGTTAGTTCTAGGTTTTCACATAAAACAATCCCTAAATAATCTAAAGAGGAAAAACTTGTTTACCAAGTATTTGATTTATGTTAGTATCTGATTTATTTTTATTATTTAATAGTATGTGATTTGATTTATAAGTATTAATTTTTAGACCTGAGATCTGATGAAATTTTTCAGCAATAGAGTTTAATTCACATAGAGACTCATCTGAGTTTGAGAAGGTAAGTAAAATATCATCAACAAATAACATTATTTTGGAGTTAAATTTATTATAAATGTTAATGCCTTTAATTTTGGGATTTGAACAAATCTCAGAGGAAAAAAGTTCAATTGCTAGGGCAAATAATATTGGAGACATGGGGCATCCTTATTTGGTACCCTTAGTAATTTTAATTGTTTCCAATGTGAATGGACCTAATTTTACATGTGCCAGGTTTTCTCTATATATATATTCTTTATTAGAGTGATGAATTGTGTAGGAAAATTACAAATTTGTAAAACTTTGAATAGGTAATTCCAATTTAATGAATCAAATGATTTTTCAATATCTAATGTGACTATTAGTGCTTCAGCTTTGTCTTTATTTAAAATATCTATAGTGGTTAAGATTCTATGTATGTTATCATGGGTGCATCTGTTGTAAATAAACCCTGTTTGGTCATCGCTAATGACTTTAGTTAGAGATTTTTTGATCCTATTGACCAGAATAGACATAAGAATTTTGTAGTCAGTATTAAGGAGTGAAATTGGTCTATATGAGCTACATGAAGTGGGATTTTTATTTTCCTTTAAAATAGCTGCAATCGATGAGTATCTCCATGATGGTGGAATTGTGCCTTGTGAATATGTTTCATTTAGTGCCTTTTGTAGTATTGTTATGACAGATGATGGGAATAGTTTATAAATTTCCATATGATTCCATCTATGCCTGGGGCTTTGTTATTTTTACCTCTTTTAATTTTTGCATTAATTTCTTCTATTGTAATTTGTTTTTGAATATTCATGTTTATGCTCTCTGGTATTTTATTTAAATTTAAGTTATCTAGGAATATGTTTGTATTGTTATAAAGTGGGTCATTATTGTTATAATGTTTTGTGAAATAAAATTTAAAAGCATCCAAAATGTCACTTATATCTGAAACTTTTTTCTTGTTATCCCCTTCATTAATTATGTTTGTAATATGTTTTACATTGGAAGATCTTTTTAATGTTGTTGTCTTTCGGCTTTCCCAGTTAGGGGTCGTCACAGCAAAACTCCGGTCCAGTAATGATTGGCAGTAAATTTTCATGAACGCCGAGGTGCCAGCTTGACATTTAACCTTCAACAAAGGCACGCCCATTTACGCATGTCTTTCGAATGCCCACCCAACCACAGAGAGGACATGCAGACTCCACACAGAAGGCACTCCCTGCACTCCAGCCAAGAATTGAACAGAAGAACCTCTTGCTGTGAGGCAACAACGCTACCTCTGCACCACCGCAGAAGTACTGGAAGATCTTTTTAATCTCATAGCTAAATTATGCATATATTTGGGAGATATTGAATAAGAATTTAATTTTCATTTTTCTAAGGCCAAATTGGTTTTATGCAATAAGATAAAATTATATTTTTTATTTAAATTTTCAATCTCTTTTTTTTTTTTACAGCATGGTCTTCTAAAACCTTTAGGTCAGTTTCTATGATTTGTTTTTGAATGTTAGTTAGCTCTGATTCCCATTCCTTTGCTTTATTATTACATCAAGAAATTATTCTGCCATAAAGATATGTCTTTAGAGAAACCCATAAAATAACTATAGTTATGTCACTAGTATAGTTTGTATCCAAGAAATATTTTATTTCCAAATCTAACCATGGCTTAAACTCTTTTAATTTAGTAAAATATGCTGAAATTCTCTTGGTGATTATCAATCTTTTGAAATCCATTTGAATTCTAAGAATAAGTGAGTCATGGTCAGACAGGGGACAGGGGATTATAGAAGAATGCAATATTTTAATTTTTAAATCCTGAGATACATATATTTTATCAATTCTTGTTTGAGTGTTAAATCTATAGTCACTATGGGAGAATAGTAATGAACTTTAATTCTTAAGACTAAATGAGTCTAATAACTGCAAGTTATCTATCCATTTTTTAAGAGTTCTCCCTGTAGATGTGATACGAAAAGGTCTTTTGTTGGTAGTCTCCTGGCTATCTAAGATACAGTTAAAATCACCTCCCAAAATTAAGTTACTTTTAGATGTTTTGTTAATAAGTTCTATGTGTTTTCTAATAGTTTCTATACCTATACCCGGAAACCAATACAAGTTCACCAATGTCCAGATTCTATTACTATATCTTACTATTACTATTGATAAAGGCCCTCTTTGTCTTCATAGTTAAATAAAACTTGCGGATTAATAATATTTTTCTTCCATAGTACTAATACCCCCCTGTTTTTTTTTTTACTATATGATGAATTAGATAGCTTTAGGAAGTCACTTGGGTTCCAAGTGAAATTATCATTAGCTTTAAAGTGAGTTTCCTGTAGAAAAAACACTTGTGCTTTATTTATTTTTAGGTATTTAAATAAGTTAAATCTTTTCCTAAGATTATTTAAACCATTTATATTTAATGAGAGTAATACTATGTCCATCTCATTAATTTGTACTTAAAGAGTTTATTATTGAAATGATGACTGTATATTTTGTCATTTATTTGTTGTATAATCTCCATATATGCGTTGAATTCAGTGGTGAGGCTGTTACTTCCTTTTAGACTATATAAAATAAAAATTGAATGAGGCCAGAAGAAAAAAAAAATCAACAAATGTATGATAGTAGACCTTATACATACATATAAACAAATATTTAAAATAATCTTTTAACAAACATGGAATGTATAACATTCACAATCTGAGTGAACTAAGAAGCTGAGACAGACTAACCTTTGTTGCAGAAATTGAACCAAACATTAATGAAAAATTAGAGGCTCATTTGCATATTATTCTGGAGGTTGCAATTGATCGAGTCAAACATATGTGATTATTTCAATCAAAGTTATTTAGAGATGTGCTTGCTGTAAAATAACCTGGTGTAGATTTCAAGCATTTAAGTTTTATCATTTATTACATCATGCATGTTGATTCAGGTATAATTCATTTTTAATAAAGTATTTATATAACATCATTTATATAACATAAGTAAATTATCATGTAATGTGTTCGATAATCCATTTCCTTTCCATCTTATATGAGTATCTATATAATGACCAGTTCATTTCGTAACTGCCTTATAGAGCATACTTTAGTCAGTGTTGTGCAATTTGTTTACACTAGTAACAATTTAAAACTCAGAGAATTAAAAATTTTTAACACCTGTCATCGCTGTTATGGATTAGTTTTATATTTGTGAACTACAAGTTCTGCATATATACGAATTCCAAAGCATAGACAGTGCTGCTCAAGGCTATGCTATACAACAATTACACATGCAGAGCTCTATATCATGTTTATTACGTAACCTTAAATTTCAATAGAAAGTTTGTTTGTTATTAAATTACTAATAGCCTTAAAATTCTATTGCATGTGCTGAGCATGGTCTTAAATTTCTATTTTACATTTGTATAATATGAATTCTAAGAAACAAATCAATTTAGAATTGCATTTCAATGACCAAACATTAATAGTAGCTGTAAGTTAGATAATGACAATGATAAACAGATGAAATATTCATTTAGCTAGTTTCATAGTGCGAGTGCCCTTACAACCATTATTTTTTCAGCAGAAAAATTCCATTAATAATGTATTCTTGTAGGTTAGATGTGCTTGTCTGAAATAATGACATTTTGCAAGTTATTCACTGTTTGCACTCTATGTCTATTATAATAAGCTATAGTTCAATACAAAAAAATATGAGATTTGCCTTATTGCAAGCTTGTAAAGACCCATTATCAGATTATGTCTTACATATTCTTTCCTCATCTAGTCAAGTAACTGTTTCTAAGTATGCCAAAACTTCCTTTGATACTTCATTGAATATGGTGACATGCATACTTAAGTCATTTCTCTTCTTTATTTATTTATTAACTAAATAATCCAGATTCATGGAGAACTTCAAAGTATCTAACCATGGGTCTAATGCTGAATATTCCACTTTTATCTGTATAAATGTATTCCTAAATTTTTGTTTTATAATATCTAACAATAAGCTATAATATATTCATGCCTCGTAATACCTTCTTTCCATCCCTTCTTTCATACAGTATATATATTAAGTAGTTATCCTATTTACGGAAGTACTGCCGCTTTAAGGCCATAAGTAAGCAAAATGTGATTACACACTAGAATCGTGTAGTGTCGTCAACATCATCTCCGGTAGTAAGATAACCCGGACTTCAGTACCTTATGTTTGTTTTTTCACTGGCTATAAAATTATTTGACAACTAAACAAAGAAAGGATTTGCTAATACAACACTTGTGTTAAAGGGGTTTCATCGCATATCTTTAAGATGGAAGTTCAAACAAACACTTCGTGATGACTTAAAACTGTGTTCCTAATACGTATATTAAATTAGAAAGTATAATGACTTAACATCGATATATTGTGTTGTGTTTACTGTGTTTTGGCACTTTATCAAATGAGCATTCTGCCTTTACGATAGTGCGCATAGTACACTAAGGGAGCTCGCGAACTATGCAGTGAAGCTTCCCTACATGTCTCGTGTAACAAAAGCTTCTCTTCACTTTTTTGTGACAAGCAGAACCTTTAAGTGAAATCTATAACAATATTTGACAAATAATTCAACAGGATCTATTCGTTATCTATGTTGAATTAATCCATGTTTCATTGCAAATGATTCAAATGAGTCAAACATATTTAAAACTTGCATGCCAATAATGATCCTTGCCTATTAGATTTAAACACTTTTGTACAGTCAGTATTTGTAGTATGTTACATTAATATTAAATATTTCCTCCCCAACCCTCATTTTTATACTTCACCATCACACAATAAAGCAATCATTAAGTCTATTGTATGTGAATGGAGTATTCATATTACTGACAAATATTTTGTGAGTAGATGGAAATATAAGTAGACAAATACATATTTGTTACCTTTAGCCTGAATTTTTAGTTTTAGTTGATTCTTTGAGAGAAGCAGTAGAAGGAATACTTTTTGAGTCAGTTCTTTGCTTTTTTTCTTTACATCAATCCAATTATTTTTCTCAGGGGATCTTTTTAATATTGTAGTAAGAGACCAGTCCATTTCTTCTGGAACTGTGACCAAATTATTGTTCTTTATGAAAGTTATTGCTTCTTCGATGTCATTAAATGCCCTTGTTTCATTTGAAGTGAAAATCCTTATTTTTGCAGGATATGCTAGTTGTACTTTTATTTTACTTTGTTTGAGTAACTTTACCAGTGGCCAGGCTTTCTTTCTCATTTCTAAGACTTTGGAGGAAAAGTCATTGTCAAATCTAATTAGATTTTACTTATACTTCAGAGGGGACTTCCTCCAAGCACATTTCAGAACAAGCTCTTTATCTAGATAAGAGAGAAATGTAACTACGACTGACCTGGGTAAGGATGATGAAGATGTAGGAATGGGTTTCCCAGTGGCTCGATGGGCTCTTTCTATACCATAAGAGAAACCTTCTTTCAGTTCAAGGATGTCAGGTAACCATGAATTAAGGAAAGAAAGTATGTCATCTCCTTCAGATTTTTCCGGTAAACCAAAGATTTTCACATTAGCCCTCCTTTCTCTATTTTCCATATCATCCAGTTTGTTAATAAGCCATTTATTTTGTTGCTGAAGAAAATCACCCTGGGTTTCCTCCTGTTTGAGCCTTCTGTCTATATCAGATAAGGACTCTTCAATGTTTAATATTTTGACATGCTGTTGCTGGAGAAGTTCTTTAAAAGTTTCAGTTTGAGTATGACAACTTTCTCTCAGGTTTTCTGAATAGTCTTTAAAACTGTCCATTTTAATAAATAGTTCTTGTAAAGTTGAAGATATCAATTGAATTTCTTTCCTCAGAGTAGATTCTGCATGTGTGTTCTTTGAGCCACTCATCTTCCCAAATCAGCTTCAAAAACTCCAGAGATTTCTGACAGGAAATTCTTGAAGAAAATATTCCAAAATTGAAATACTAGTAATAAAACTACTAAGGAACAATAATTAACTGTTTTTCCCAAAATAAAAAAATAATAATTTCCTGTTATTTAAAGTAGTTTTAAGGAGCTCTAAAAAGTGTTGCTTTCAGAGTGCCATCTAGGCTCCGCCCCCTAGAGTTCAGAATTTTTGATGCAGAATATCTTGACTTTTTACTTTGTGCAGCATGTTGAAGCTGATTTAGCGTTCACATTTGAATGTGACAAACACACAAACTCCCCAGGCTTATAAAGGGCCGCGGAATATTCATGGTACCACTGCTACCTGTGCAAAGAGTTTTAACAGCTGTAACCCACTGTCTGAGGAGAACTGTGCAAAAGGAGTTTATGGGGCCTTTCCACAAACTGGAAAGCAGAAAAGCCATCTTCTGATTTGTTCAACTTATTTGCTATTTTGTGCAGATGCAAGTGCTGCAATAATTCAAACAGCATTGAAAAGGTCACCTTTGCAAGAACATGTTTTCAGAGTAAATTTTGCTAACAGTTTAGCTGTAATTACTGCATAAACAAAAGTGATTTCTCACATGTGCTTTTTCACTGACTGTTCCCCAGAATTGTCCTCATTGTGTTTTGTATACTGCCTTACCCCTTCACTCATAGTTCAGCGTGGCACAGAAAACCATCTAGGTTTTGTAGAACAGCAAGACTGTATCCTGCAACAGTGCTACTGCTGCTGTGGATGGTAATGATTTCCTGCATACAAATGAAAAATCAGAGATATCACAATTCATTCTTCACATAGCTGTTGCCATTTTGTATTTAAATGTTAAATTACAGCAGAGGTTTGAAAGAAAATTTAAGTAATATGGATTTCATTTCTTATTTCATCACTTTTTAGATGTCTGATGATACTTTCCTCTTTTGAAGATTTTTGCTAAATAAACCTAAAATAGGACAGCAAAGAGGCCCACAAGTCCAAGGTACCCTTGAAAACTGTATTCATGATGATCCACCTTGGAGATTTGTTTTATAATCTTCAGTATCTCAACATCCATCAACAATGCAAACATTTCTAACTTTTGCTGTCTCTGTACACTTGAAGCAATATGACACTATCAAATATTTTTTTCTACATCAGGCATAGTTTTCATACCAACTTTGCTGTAGATATCTGCAAGGTGACAGACATCTCATATTCATAATAAAAGCATTAAGCGTGTACAATTAGTACAGTACAGGGTTCCTTTAACCTATCAGATCTTTTTTGATGAAAATGCAGCCAAGTTGTCAGCTGGGATATTTTACCTGGAAAAAGTTTCTGTGAAATAGTCAGATATGACTTGCCCTGTCCTAGAATCATACTCAGGTATGTCTAAGAACACAATGGCATTTTGTTCTTGCTTCTTGACAAAATAATCTACTGGAATTACAAGTAATTTTTCCATTTCCCATGTTTGTGTTCTGATAAATATAGACACCACGTATGGCATTTTTTCTGCATTTTGCTGAGATCTCCTGTTAGTATGCTGGTCCCATGATATCCCTTCCCTATGCATGCAGTGTTTGGGCTACAGGTCATTGTCTTAAATAGCTTAAGGTCACTGTAGTACTCTTTCATATACTTTTTATCTTACAGTCCAAGGGCGGCTCATGCTATAGGGCTGCAGGACTCCAGCCCCCCAGCTGTAAGAAAAATAAAACAAAGAAAAAAGAAATATAAAAGGAAAAAAAAGAAATATAAAGCAATCCCGAATCCTGGAACTCGGGCATGCGCACTTGCGGCATTTCCTGAGTCCGGACTGGTGCTGAACCAGTCCGGAGCATGCGCACAGAATCCGGACTGCTAGTGAGACAGTCCAGATTAGGAAGACAGCCTGCAAAGATCCCAGAAGTCTATGCAGTTACAACTGACTGGAAGGGGATCGGACTGCAATGTCAGCAGTCTGGGTAGGAGCTTGCTCGGGACGATCTGCTCTCATGGTCTTTTGCAGCAGGGCAGAAATAGTGCTCTTATGGAAGGACTTTATTTAAAGCAGGAATCCAAGCAGGGCAGGAATAGTGCTCTTATGGACATGGACTTTGGATTATTTGAAGCATCTCAGCTCTTATAGACAGACTTTGGATTACTTTCAGGTAGGTTGAAGCAGGAGGAATCTCAGTGTGTGTGTGTGTGTGTGTGTGTGTGTGTGTGTGTGTGTGTGTGTGTGTGTGTGTGTGTGTGTGTGTGTGTGTGTCTGTGTTTGTGCAAGTGAATGCATATGTGATGCTACAGTGAAGAAAGTGCTAAGGCCACAAGTCAGATAATAATTTTCTTATTGCCACAGTACAAGAAAGTATCTATATTTCTCACCTCATACACATACATATTGTATCTTTCAATGCTTTCCTTTGTTCTGATTAGCATTAGAATTGCCTTTTTTTCTCTTCACTGGCCCTGTACTTTGTGATTTTGTAATATTTAATTTTGTGGAAGACAGCTAGGGCACATCACTTCCTACTTTGAAAAGGTCACAATTAAGAGTAATATGAGGTTATTTATGTTGAGTGATTTTTTTTTCTGCTCAAGAGCTCTATTAGCACATCACATTTATTTTTTATATTTATTTTTATAACCAGACATTACTGCAGAGATATACAGGGTTATTTAAGATGGTTTACTATTTGAACAATTTTTATTTATTTTTATTTAATGGATTTGATTAGGGATATATTTTGTATTCTTTTATTTTGTGTATTTTTGTGACTGGTTGATGTTTTAGTCTAGCCCTACTGGCTGAAGGAGGAAGCTCAGTTCATGACTTATGGCTTCACAATAGTCAAGAAACTAATTCACAAAACCTGTGTAATGTGTCAGTTTACGTGTGTGTGTGTGTGTGTGTGTGTGTGTGTGTGTGTGTGTGTGTGTGTGTGTGTGTATATAAGTAAAATGCCCCTGTTAAATATACCTGGTGGCTAAAGAGAACTCAGGAAACTGAAACCCTGTACCTTGGGAATAGGTAGCAAGAGCTTGAATTCACTACTCACCACCACTTGTGAAAATTTTGCCTCGTATTTCTGTTCTGTTCCTCATAAAATCTGTAGTTTTCAGGATTTTTAATTCACTAAATAATGACAGGCATTTGAATTTCAGACTTCATATTCTTCAGAAAGTACATGGTAACACAAAACCTTTTATTCTAGCAATTTTCTGTTTATAAGATCAGTATTTGAAATTTGCCCCTATTTTTGGGGCTGTATTCCCCCATTATTGGTTTTGTCCAGGTTTTTTGTGCTAAGAGGTTGAAAGCTATGGTGAGAACTGAATTCACTGAATATGCTTGGGGGCTGTATTCCCCATTATTGGTTTTGTCTAGGTGTTTTGTGCTTAAGAGGTTGAGAGCTATGGTGAGAACTGAATTCACCTAATGATAGCCATTTAATTTTCAGTCTACCTGTTTTTCAAGAAACAGCTGATTAGGTATAGTGGTATGTTTCTCTGATGGTAGTGCACAGGGTCCTGAGGCCAAGACTTAGCAGTGAAATGCATGGTGATAACACAGCATTTTATTCTAGCAACTTTTAAAGATTATAGAAGCAATGTTTAAAATGTGTCCCTACTTTTTGGGCTTTTGTCATTCCCCCAATACATTTTGCCTTTTTCCAGATTTCTTATGCTTCAAAGTTGAGAGATACAGTTGAGTGTCAAGTGGAATTTACAAGGAGCTGAGAGCTTGAAGAGAAATTTAGTGCTGCTTATGCTAAGTCTGCTTGCATTGTTAATAGCAGAATAGGTAATGTACTTGCTTTTGATGCTCAAGGCTCTGGGATCTACTCCCACAGTATATAGATGCATTGCTGACATAGTACTGTGTTGTACTTTTAAAGGGAGTGAATGCTGCAGTCCTGAGAATGTCCTCTTTGGTGGAGATACCTAGTAATGATGAACCTGTTATCAGTTTTCCATCCATTCCCTATTGCAATATTACTAGCTTATCTTTTTTTTAATATAACATAGGCAATTTATTCCTCAAGGGCAGCAGGCAGTTTATTTGTAGATGAAACAATGACATATAAAATTGTTTGCTAGCAGCAACCTCTTCATTAGTTACAGATCTCTTTAATGTAGAATTATTTAGATGACTTTTACTTTGCAGAGATTGTGCATATTTACTGATACTGGTGGATTGTAGAAGTTTGAGTAGACTTTTATGATGGAAATATTATGAATTGGGCAGTTTTGTCATTATTGGTGCATGCATTTTGTTATATTGTTTACTGGAAAATGTTCAAAACAATACATTTAAAATGGCCTCTAATAACTGTACTGTGTTATACAAGGAAAATAATTTAATACAATCAGGAAGATGTATCAAATAACACATGTATGTTTCCTGTGCAAGGGGCCTATGATCTGAAAACAACCCAAAGTTAATTTTTCTCTGCCACTGGCCAGATGAATTTTCTTTAAATGTGGGTTTTAATGCTGTTTCAATGAATGTGAGTTTCAAGGGCAGAGAAGTTTTAATGCTAAGTCTATTTTCATTGTGACACTGCATTGCTTTATTTAGCAGATGTCTATTAGTGTTTGTGCTGTAAAATGTAAAATAAAACTTTTAAATGAAATCCAAATCATCGGAGAAGTAAAGCAGTATGCACATTACAGTGTTTATGGTAAATAGGGTGAAATAGCCAAGTAATGGAACATTGGAATAGCTGCAGGGAGGGGGCCTCATTCGACTGTGATTTTATGAGTGGAGAGGCAGCAAACTCAGACAGCCCCAACTGAACTATACCTCTTAAATGTCCAGATTTTTGTAGAATGAATAGATTTTTGCTTCTTATTTTTGGTTTGTTCCTCATAAAATTTGTGGTTTTCTGGCAAATCATTTAGGAATGATGTCACTAAATAATGACAGACATTGAGTTTCAGACTTCATACTCTTCAGAAAAATGCATGCTAAAGAAAGACCTGTTATTCTGTCAATTAAGTTTATACAAGAGCAATTTTTAGTACTGTTTGTATGTTCCCCCAATATATTTGGCTTTGTCCAGATTTCCAGTGTTAAGAGGTTGAGAGCTACTGGCAAATAAATTGCTTTATAGAATTAGGTATGTCTAAACCTCTCAGCTGTCCCTAATTTTGGCTCAAAATGTTGCTCTCCCCCTAATAATCCCACCACAAAATGGCAAATTTGGAAGAAAACGTGGAGAGTTTACAATTAAAAATAATTGTAATGATCAGAGTTATAGATTCATTTTAATTTCAGAAATGCATGTAGATTCTCGTATTTTGTCAGCTGCTCAAGTTAACAGTACTAATATTAAAAAGTGTCCCTTCTTTGACAGGGTCCCAGCTGTATTGTGTGGCTATTTTATATTTTTGCATCACGTTTGGCCCGTTTTTCATAAAATTATGTTTTTTTCTGGCAAATTAGTGGAAAATCATTAAAGATTGAAGTTAGAAAATAATGACAGACATTTGAGTTTCAGATTTCATACCCTTCAGAAAATTCATACTAATGCAAGACATACTATTCTATTATCTTTCTAAGTTTATAAGATCAATATTTAAAAATTGTCCTTATTTTTGGGCCTTTGTCCCACTTCTGTTTATGGCTTTGTCCAGATTTCTTGCTCTGAGGCTGAGAGGTATGACAAATGTGTCAGGGCCATCACCATCAGCCAGAGACATTTTAAATTGTGACATACTTGTTGCACCCCACTCCTCCACGTAGTGACTCTGGATGTGTCCAAGCAAGGCAAGGAGCAGTTATGCAGTATAAGTGTGCAGAATATCCCCCATCCAAGGTAGACACAAGTACTACAGTGGCTTTTCATCTGTCCTTGATTTTGCAGAATGTTCTGGTTTTCTGTCATATTTTGTATTGTTGATTTATGCTGCTTCTTATTCAGAAAATGCATGTTGTTGCAGTGCCTATTGCTCTGTGTTTAAGTAGCAATGGTTTAATGACCATCAAGTAAGCTTGTCTGAGACTGTAAGATGCAAGTAAGCTTTAATAATCATACTGTTAAAAAATTACCAACATTGAAAGCCTTTTTGTTGTTGCCATGCAAAGAATATTTATATAACTAGATAGCATATATGCCTTAGGTATTGAAATGCATATGACAGTATTTGTAATAAAGGACAGGATTACAGTATTTTCAGAAGCTCATTACATTTGTTGGAGACTTGCAGTCATCTTTGCAGGCTTTACTCGTAAACTAAACAGAATGCCGATCTATCATGTGTGGTCCATAACCTGTGCAGTAATCCTTTAAGCAATTTATCTTGAGCTTGTTCTTGTTTGCTGTTCAATTTTTTTACTTTGATCATGTGATGTAATGGGATCCTATCTCACCTACATTCACAACATATGGGTTCGGAGCCGATCCATCGGCTCCGACTCGGCAACTAATACACTAGCACGAAGTCTCTCATTGGCTGGGCTACTCCCTATCCCAGGATGCACTACACCTGCTTCCCCAGATCTCGTTTGCCGCTTAACAAGCTGGATGTGGTCTCGACTTGGCTGGAGCTAAGTGGTTCTTTTTACCTTTTGGTCCTTGACCTAGGGAATTTTTGTCTATATTAACCAAACAGCTGTTTTAACAGCTATTTCTTACTAGTTCTTATAGTTTTTTTGTTGAGTGCTTGTTTTCTAAAAATTTATTTTGTCAGTCGGGCAAGGCCCGTTTAAGTTAGAGGGCCTTTGCCCTACCTTTTGACTGCTTTAAGTTTATTAACTTTTGGTTAGTTGTCTTTTGGGCAAAGCCCGTTTAAATTAGAGGGCTTTGGTCTGTTTAATTTGTTTCAAATTTTTGTGAGGTAAACTTCACCAGTACTCGCGCCAGTGTGTCTCGTGCTTTTCAGTTGGCACATTTTGTGTGTAGGGCTATTCTTGTTGTGTAGAGTATTTTTCCTTAGAGTTGTACTTGTTGTGGCCTGTATCATGTCTAAGGAACAAAAGTCAGGTTTTAAAAAATGCACTCGGTGCAAATATAAAATGTCCATTACAGACAGTCATTCAGTATGTGTTTATTGCTTGGGGCCGAAACATCTGCAAGAGACTTGTAGCGTCTGTCATGCGTTCTCATCTAGAGTTCTTCAAGAACGCAAGAACAAATTAATATTGAAAGGGCTTATCAAGCCTTCTTTTGAAGAAGCCTTAGAGTTACCTGTTGCTTCCAAAAAGAAAAGATCATCGGCTCCGACAAGTCCGTCGGAGCCGACTTCTAAAAAGACTAAATTGACCTCTTCTTCCTCGGCTCCACTGACTTCGGGGCCGAGGGTCGAAGGGTCTGCCTCGATACCTCCTACCTCGGCTCCATTGCTTTCGGAGCCGCAGGTTGGAGTATCGAGAGGTGAATCACCTCCATCGGTTCCAATGGCTTCGGAGCTGGTGGAAGTGTGCAGCTCAGACTCTTCCCCCTCAGCTCCGGAGAAGGCTCCTTCGGTGCCAATGGTGGTCCATGCTGTGATGGAGTCGGCGCCGATAACATTGGAGCCATTTCGGAGCCGGTCCCCTTCTCTCTCGGAGCCGAGAGGGAAGTCTTCTCGATTGTCTACCTCCTCTAAATCATCGAGACTTTCAGATTCGGACCTGGATAGGGTTTTACAGAGGCTATTCCAATCTCCAGTGTTTACTAAATTGGTCTCGGCTCCAGCACAGTTAGCTTCGGAGCCGATCCCCCCTCCAACACATTTGATTCCTCCTCCAACCTCCTCGGAGCCGTTGGAGTCGGTGGTGGTGGAGCAAAGCGGAGCCATATGGTCGGAGCAGAGACCCCTTCGAGGTCTCTCGGTTCCGACTGTGCTTCCTACCCTGTCCTCCGGTTCAGGGTTTGGTACTGCGACCTCTTCAGCCGGGCCCGAGGGGAATACTTTGGGATTGGGTGCTTCGGTGCCTAGTCTTCCTCTCGGAGCATCGGCTGCTGGAATTCCCAGTGCCATCGTGGCCTCTAGACCAGTGGCCTCCTTGGATTCTGGAGGTCCGGCCTTTGAGGCCATGAGGAGCGCGCTGGCCATGCCTTTGCCGGTTCAGCAAGATTCTACCTCACCGTCCCTAGATTTGGAGACTGGTGCCTCTGTTGTGTTGCAGCCCCCTGGAAGTGGGGCCCCAGGGCCTGAGGATACCCCCATCGGGGGTTCCCTTCTTCCGGGTGGTCCGTCCGAAACTGCTTCGGACGAACCCCCACGGAAGAAATTGTGTAAGAGGAAGCACGTAGACTCCCAAGATGAGTCTATTACATCGGATACTGACCTCGATGACGCAGAAGGGTCCCCCAAATCATCTTCGGATGATATCTCCTTCTCAGATATCTTGGAGATTCTGAGACAGAGATGTGACTGGCAAGCCAAAACCCCTTCAGCTGAGGAGTCAGTCTTCCTCAAGGCCTTTGGGGCCCAGCCTTCCACCTCCTGGGTGTCTCCGCCCTTTGATGAACTCCTTGATTTGGTTTCTCGAAGGGTGTGGGAACACCCTGATTCTGTGGAACCGGTGCCTGCGAGGCCCAATAAATTTTTGTCAGCCCCCCCCCCAGAAGGAGTTTCTCACAAAGGGTGTGCCTGTAGATGCTTTGGTGGTGGCTTCTGCCACACAGCAGGACGTGGCAGAGGCTTCGACGTCTATTCATCCTCCTAATAAGGATTCTAGGAGTATGGATAGGTACGGGAAGCGTACCCTGTCCTCAGCGGCCTTTACCTTACGGTCACTGAACTACTTATGTCATTTTACGAGGCTCCAAAGGGATCTTCTCAAAGAGCTAAATGACTCTCTTGTTGGTAATCTACCTGAGGCGCTGGCCCCGACTGTTGGCGCACAGATGACTACCCTTTTTTCTATTAACTCGTCCATGAGGCTCATTTCATATGCGGCCGAAGGGGCGAGTAGAGCAGCGGGAACAGGCGTTGCCCTCAGGAGACAAGCCTGGTTACGCTTGTGTTCGTTCACGGAGGCTTTCAAGTCTTCCTTCGCCGACGCCCCCTTTGATGGGTCATCTTTGTTTGGACCCAAGGTGAAGGACACACTAACTCGGTGCGAGCAGGAGGGCAAGACTTTGACTGCCGTTGGGGCCCGATTTTCCGCTCCTTCTAGGCCTTACCCCAAGGCCGGGAGAGGAGGGAAAATGTGGTTTAAAAAATCTCAGAAGTCTTTCCCTACTCCACCCAGTGATTCCCCCTCCAGAGGCAGGGGGGGGGGATTTTGGAAGACGCCACCCCAGAGGTGGCAGAGGCCCCCGTAACTCTGGAGACCGCGATTCCTTTCGTGGTTCTTCATACAACCAGCGTTCTTGAGTTGTTGCCCGACTGGGCAACTCCGGAGCCAGTCGGGGGTCGCTTTGCGGTGCACCCACAAGCTTGGGAATCCATAACAAGTGACCAGTGGGTGCTTCGCATTATTACCGGAGGATATATCATTCCCTTCAACAAACCCTCCCTTTCTTTAAGGGAAATCCCGGACGTACCACCCAGTCAGCGGGATCAAGCAGCATTAGAGGTTTCAAAGCTGCTAGAAAAAAGAGCCATCCAGCCTGTCCCCATCGACCAGATCGGATTAGGAACTTACTCAAAATTATTTTTGGTACCAAAAAAGACAGGGGACTTCAGGCCCATTTTGGACCTCAGTTCATTGAATCGTTTCGTAAAGAAGTCCAAATTCCGAATGGTCACTCTTCAATCTATTCTTCCTTTGCTGGAAAAAGATGCATGGATGTGCTCCATAGATCTCCAGGACGCTTACTATCACATTCCCATAGCTCAAGAGTCCAGGAGACATTTATGCTTCCGCCTCGGAGCCAGTCATTTTCAATTCTGAGCACTGCCCTTTGGTCTCACCACAGCCCCCAGGGTGTTCACCAAGTGTCTGGCAGTGGTAACTGCTCACCTGAAAAGTCTGGGATTCCAGGTGTTTCCTTATCTAGACGACTGGCTCCTTACTGCCACCTCCGAGCATCTACTACTCCAAGCGCTCAGAGCCACGTTCACCTTGGGCCGTTTCTTGGGGATCACGTTCAATTTGCAAAAATCTGTACTACAGCCATCTCAGCGTATTACTTTCATAGGCGCAGACTTAGACACAAAAGAATGCGCGCCTATTTACCGCAGCAAGAATTCAGGTCTTACAAGATCAAGTCAAATCCTGTCTCCCCCTACAAAGAGCCCCAGCCCATCGGATCCTACAACTGTTGGGCTCGATGGCGTCGACCATACTTTTAGTTCCCTTGGCCAGACTTCACATGCGAATTTTACAATGGCTACTGTCGGTTCAATGGTCCTATCAGGAACTTCCCTTGAACCACTTAATCATAATCACGGAAAGTTGCCGTCGAGATCTGCATCGGTGGCTTCTCCAATCAAATCTCGACCAGGGGCAACCCTTTATACCTCAACGTCCCGTTGCCACTGTGACTACGGACGCCTCCCAGGTAGGGTGGGGGGGTCATTACCTGGACAGGTCGGTCCAAGGCACATGGCAGATCCAGGAAACGCATTTGCATATCAATGTCCTGGAGATGAGAGCGGTACTATTGGTACTCCAAGCTCTCCATCACGCTCTCCCACAGGGCCCGATTACTATCCTATCCGACAACATGTCGGTGGTGTGGTACATAAACAAGCAAGGTGGAACCAGGTCTTACCCACTATGCAGAGAAGCCATGAGACTTTGGCACTGGGCGGTAACTACCAACCGCTTTCTAATGGCAACGCACATACCGGGGAAGTCCAATGTGATTGCGGACAGATTAAGCAGGACCATTCTTTTACCACACGAGTGGTCCCTCAACCAGAGTATAGCTGCGAAAATCTTCGACAGATGGGGTCTTCCTTGCTGCGACCTGTTTGCCAGCCCTCACAATGTGAAATGCAGAGAGTTCTTCACACTGTTTCCTTCTCAGGGACAGATTCCCAGGGACGCTCTGACTCACATTTGGCCCCCCGGTCTTCTCTACGCCTTCCCTCCGTTCCCCCTCTTACCGAGGGTGATACAGAAGGCCATTTACATGGAGAGCGAGACGATTTTGATTGCCCCGCACTGGCCTCGTCAAGTTTGGTTTCCTTTCCTACAGAGGCATGTGATAGAAGGTCCATGGTTTCTGGATCCGGTGCCAGACCTGTTGACTCATCAGTCAGGACGGCTTCATCCGTCTCTCAGGTCCCTGAAGTTGGCAGCATGGTTACTCCACTTCCATCCTTAGTCCGAGACAATGCTCTTTCGCCGGACGTGGTCCACATACTGTCTTCTTCTCATAAACCTTCCACCATCAAACTTTATTCCAGTAAATGGAAAAGGTTTGCCTTCTGGGCTCAAGAACGGGCTATAGATCCTCTCACTGCACCAGTATCGGAGGTTCTGAATTTTCTGGCCTCCATTTTCAGTCGGGCTCTTCAGTTTCTACCATTAAGGTTCAGTTAGCAGCGATCTCTAATTTTCATGCTTCTTTTGAACCTTCATTGATGTCTCACAAACTTTGTAAGGCTTTCCTTAAAGGGGCTTGGCTCCTTAGGCCTCCTTTATCTCAGCCTGTCCCCCTTGGGATTTGAATATGGTTCTTGCTGCCCTAACTGCCCGTCCTTTCGAACCAGCTGCTACTTGTGATTTAAAATTTCTGTCTTGGAAAACGGCCTTTTAGTAGCCATAACATCTGCTAGGCGAGTTTCAGAACTTCAAGCTCTTTGTTCTGATCCTCCCTATTTGATTTTTCACAAGCATAGAGTTTCATTGAAATTAAACCCTGCATTTATACCAAAAGTGGCCTCCTCTTTCTGTATGCAACAAACTATAGAACTCCCTGTCTTTTCCCAGAATTCTCTAATAACGCAGAATATACTTTGCATCAATTGGACGTACATAGACAACTGCGTTTTATTTGAATAGAACCGCTCAAACGCGGAAATCAAATCAATTGTTTGTTTCCTTTGCAGTGAACAAATTGGGTCAACCAGTAACAAAACCTCCATATCTAAATGGATTAAAGATTGTATCATTTTATTTATTCACAGGCTAACAAAGACCTTCCCTTTCCAGTCAAGGCTCATTCTACCAGGGCAATGGCTACTTCCGTAGCTTTTCACTCCAAGTTATCAATAGATGATATTTGTGCTGCGGCAACCTGGACTTCTCCGCACACTTTCATTTCTCATTACAAATTGGATGTGGTTTCTCGAGGCAGAGCTTCCTTTGGTTCCACAGTTCTCAGGAGTGTGTTCCAATGAGCCACCCGGGATGTAGGTGCTAGGGACGCTGTCCCATATGTTGTGAATGTAGGCGAGATAGGATCCCATTACATCTTTTAGTTATGTACTTACCATAACTTCGGATGTATGGGATCCATCTCGCCTACATTCATAAGTACCCACCCTCCTTCCCCCTTCCATTCGGATTTAGAGGAGCTGTAGTCTCTTTTTTCTTGGAGATCTTTCTTGAAGAACTTTAGTTGGTTATAGTGACTACTAATTTTTCTGTGTTTGCATGGGTGTATGAAAGCGAACAAACAAGATCAGGGGAAGCAGGTGTAGTGCATCCTGGGATAGGGAGTAGCCCAGCCAATAAGAGACTTCGTGCTAGTGTATTAGTTGCCGAGTCGGATATGTTGTGAATGTAGGCGAGATGGATCCCATACATCCGAAATTATGGTAAGTACATAACTAAAAGTTCCCCATGAAACAAGTAGATAGTTGTTGTCAGGCAGCAGGTCTTTATTGGATAAGAAACATTTTTACAAGTGGGGGTATCACAGAGATTGCTATTTTCAGCATGTTACTTGGTACTTTTATAAAGCTGAATATAAATTATAATTAGAACTGCAGTGCAAGGAGAAGTGGTTTCAGTTGAGTGCTGCTTGTTTTTTTATACTTGATTTTGACTGGCATTCCTGTAATATATTTAAAAAGTAATTTATTTTTTCATACCTCAAAACCTTTTTGTTTCCATCTAGATATTAAGTAAGCTGTCATGTAGCCAAAGTATTGAAATATTTGTTTCTTCTCACTTCATTTTGTCTTGATTGGACTCTCATAATGACAGTTTGGCACCCAGGGCAGCATATTTAATTAAAGTCCCAGTTTTTGTGGTTTTGAGCATAGTTCCACCCATTTCTGTGTGGCCACACCCCTTCCCATTGGCCCCACCCATTCAGCTGTCTCCTGCAGCCCCCCTTTGATTTGAAGTCACCAGCTGCCACTGTTGCAGTCATGTGTGAAAATAGAAAGTTATTGCTTGCAAGTATAACAAAAAAAAAGTGACCAGGCTCTGAGAACTTTAGGCGGGACTTTGTTTCACACACACACACACACACACACACACACACACACACACACACACACACACACACACACACACACACACTAAAGAAAGAGAAAATGAGACCATCTGTGTCACAGATCTTGTTTTTCTTCTTGTATTGTTGTGAAATTACAGGTACAAACCTTGCAGATTGCACAAAGCATAGATACTATTTTTTTTGCTTTCTGTCACACAGCCAAATGAGGACTTCCGTGATGCCTGAAATGTTATTAATCTGTGGTAATTTTTGCTGACTCTGTCTGAACTACATTCCTTATGACAGCAAACTAAACAGGCAAAAAAAAAAGACAAGCCACATTTAACCCCTTTGGATGCATTACCTGGTAGCAGATGTAATCAGAGTTTACATACTTTAATGTAACAAACTCAGGCAGCATTCCCTTTGTCACAAAATGTAACAAATCTATTAGTGGAATCTGTACATTTCCTTCCTACACAGCCCCATCCACCTCACAAAAATCTGCTTGCTGTGACTTGTAGACAGTGGCTGTAAAACTCTCTCCGTACAGATGAACAAAGCTTACATGCTTCCATATCTCAGCCTGCTGAACTGGAACTGCATAACAAGTAACCGTGATGGACATGGTGAAGACCATGATGGACTATGATGAAGATATGATGAGACATGATGGAACTCTCAGACTGTGTGTGCAAGGCAGGTATGAGCCTAGCACTGTGCAGCATTCTACCTTCTTTAAGGAAGATACCACTATACGAGCACAATAATTGACTTAGTTTTTGGTGTGATTCAAAGGGGGTCCAATGTTTGTCATCCTCGGAGGATATGATTGACAGACCATGCTGCTTTTCCAGGGATGGTCTCCCCTTTTGGGTTTTGATTATTGGCAAAGACATTGTCCACCCCCTTAGTGCCTTTTTTTAGGCAATGCCAACCTGATAAACCTGCCAATATAATAAACTAAGCAAAGTAAAGTTTGCAGGTGTTACTGATCAATGCTGCAAGCCTAAATAGGAAACGTCACTCCCTACAAGCCCTTCTCATACTGGAGGATGCTGACATCTGTGTAGTGACTGAGACATTGTTTAAAATAGCAGAGAGAACTCTGTCTGTGCAGGGCTATAATGCTTTCCACACGTTTAGACCTGTTACTGTTCAGGAGGGGGAAAAGGTGGAGGCATCTCAATCTACACTCAGAAGAGACTCATATCAAAGCGGGTAAAGCAGGATGATGCACTAGAGCTTCTTTATGTCCAAATAACCATCAGAAAGGTTCTGTACTATGTATTAGCTAGCTATAGAACTCCTCTATGACACAAAAGAGCCCAATGCTTATCTAGAGGAACTAGAATGACTCAGTATTAAACCCAATACCATTTTCCCTAGGTGATCTACAGTATCCAACTATAGAGTGAGAAATCTGCACCACCACTAGTGAACAAGCTCAGAAATTCCAGGACGTTGTCAATACAAATGCCCTGGAACAATTAGTCAGAGATTACATACTAGGGGGAATAACATCTTGGATCGTGTCCTTACTAATATGGTAGCATCATGTATCATCTCTTGTGTATCTTCATCACTTGTTAGATCTGTCCATAAAACAGTCTCCTTTTAAATAAAATTGAAACTATAGAGCCCTTACACCCAAGGTACCTTTATAAACTTCTTTAATACAAACTACCTACTCCTAACTGATACATTGGCAAGTGTCAGATCCTCAGCGAATCCAATTAACTCCACTGAATATGCAGAAACGTATGCCAATATACTATACCAGCATGTAAACAGCTGCATAGACACAGCTGCACCCAGTAGGAACAAGTGCAGGGAAAATCCCAGAAACAACCCCCACATGGTGGAACCATAATATTAACAAGCTTTATAATAATAAAAATTAATAATTTTGACCAAAAGTAAGAAGAGTAATTTCCAGAATGTTGGAGCCCTTGTCACTGAAGAAAAAAAAAAAAACTCAGGAGCCAGGAGCTCAGGAGCTTAATAAAATACACCAAAGCCAAGTTTGTGGATAAAATAGCTACTCAAGCCAAAGACAATCACAAGGGATTTTTTTTATGTTTGTAATCTCAAAAGCACAAATCAGCAATGACCTGAGCTGATAGTAAATAATGTTATCATCACTGAGGCTGAAGACATAGCGAACCTATTGGTCAAATAAATTTAGGTCTAACTTTCCCCCTCTTTCTCCCACTGTTTGTCCTTCAAGATTTACATGAAAATGGCATGCCCTCAGCTGTCACACAAGACCAAGTCTTAAAAATGCTATCAAAAGCTAAAAATACTGCATGTATGGGTCCTGCCAATATCCCTGGATGCATCTTAAATAATAGGTAGCACAATTTAGCCACATCCCTAACAACACTTTTCAGTTTCAGCCTCGATATAGGTTTTGTACCAAGTGAATGGAGAAGAGTTGCTTTCATTCCCCTGCACTAGCAAGGACTTTCCACAGACCCAGGCAATTACAGACCCGTAAGTCTGACCAGCCTTATATGTAAAGCCATGAAAAGACTTATCATAGAACTAATCAATTAGGACACAGAGAATTTCTAAACACTGGACCTGTCTCAGTCTGGATTCATAAAGGGCAGTTCATGCTTACTCTCCCTGATGGAGTTTTTTGAAAGGGTCCCCAAAGCTATGGATGAAGGCAAAAATGCTACATATCACATACCTCATCCTCACCAAAGCTTTTGACATAATTCCCCACTCAGGCATAGTAGAAAAGCTGAATAAAATAGGAATAAACTCCTCTGTCTCCTGTTGGATTGCAACTGGCTCACAGATAGGACACAGGAAATCAAAACAGGGGAAGTTACCCCCCCCAAAAAAAAGAGACCAGTCACCAGTCGAGTACCCCAGGGTTCTGCGCTGGGACTTCTGCTGTTTGGCATTGACTTTATGAGGTAAAAGCCAATACCAAAGGGCTCTGCCTAAGTTTCTAGATGACTGCAAGCTAGGAGCAGTCATTGAATCCTCAAATTACTTTGCCATCCTGTAGGGAGATTTGTACGAAATAAATAACTGGTGCAAAACTCATGGACTGAAACTAAATGCCAAAAATACATTATTGTGTCCTTTGGGTAGTCATCTGTCCCAGGGGCCTACCATATTAACAATACACCCCTAAGAGTTGAC
Source organism: Protopterus annectens (assembly GCF_019279795.1). NCBI lineage: Eukaryota > Metazoa > Chordata > Ceratodontiformes > Protopteridae > Protopterus > Protopterus annectens. The sequence continues at coordinate 619,990,555 of NC_056734.1, read as the reverse complement.
CCAGTTGTTCAGGATTTAGGAACTTATGTGAGCAGTGACCTAGGTTCTGACCAACATGTGTCCATTGTTGTAAGTAAGTCCTTCTATACTTCACAGCTTATAAACAAATGGATTGTGTCTAGATCTATGGATGTCATTGTTCCCCTTCACTCAGCCCTTGTTAGGCCAAACATTGAATATAATGCCTTCTTTGGCATGCACCTGTATAGATGCATGCGACAACTAGAACATCCACAGAAATACCTTACTAAAAGAATACAAGTCCTGAATTGCATGTCTTACATGGACCGACTCAAAGCCCTGACATTATACTTGTCATCCTACAGACTGCTAAGAGGTGACCTGTGTTTGGCATACAAGGTAGCCTCTGACCTAATACTGATGGATTTATTGCACATAAACAAGCCACATAACATCAGAAATACTTGGTCTAGGGATATAAAACTCTTCTGTAACAGAAACCTCATCCACATAAACCAAAGTTCATCCCTGTCCATATGAAAGCGCAACTTGGATCTATGGATGGGAAATAGAACATTTATCCCAGGACTGTTCCCTATACTACTAATGGGCAGATGCAGCTTCTAAATGCTTTATTCCGTGCATGTATCCCTCAAATTGTCTATGGTATGATCTTAAGTTATTCTCATTAGGGTTACTATATAGTTATTGACCATGGGATGGGTAAGGTGAATCTCTGATCAAATAGGATCGGTTAATTCGAGCACAAAAAGGGAAATTAGTTAGGCTTAAAATGGCCATCAAGGGCAGCTAACACAGTACTTACCTATGAACATATGAACCTATAGGAGAGTGAACAACACAGCTAGGCCAGGCCTACTTGCCTGTGCCTTTTATGATAAATTGCTCCATATATTTTCTTTTTCTAAAGAATGACTTACTGTTTGCTTTGCTTAAAGGACTGCTTAAGATTAGAATTAGAGTCAAGGATGGTCACTTGATTCCTCAACAACGTTTATGTGCATGCAGTCTGACGTGATATTCTAATGGAAAAAAAATGTGACTTACGCTGCCCCGATGCCTCACAAGTCTACCCCTAAAATAATGATAGTGTACAAACAGAAAACCATCAGAAATGTCCAGCAGTTATTACCTGACAGCAACATACTCTGCACTTTATTTGTGCTAACATCTTTCAAACCAAGAATGCAAAGGTGCCCATGCAACAGCAATTATCTGCATAACTAGACTGTATCTTTTTATTTTTCATATTTTTTGTGCCACATTTAGAAATGACACAAGTATCTGCACCTATATACACTGGTACAATACCACAATACCTCTTTGTAAATGGTCCCACCAAAATAAATCTGCTCCATGTTGTAATTTATTGTGATTCTGAGACCTCATTGACCTAATGTGGATACACAATTAAAAAAAGAAATTACAATTCAGTACTAGTCACACTGTAAGTCAGCTAAAACAATTACTAATAGTCAAAAGTCATTATATAAATGACAGAAGCAGTGGCTTAAATAACAATGAAGCAAGTTTAATTGTACACACCAAATTGAACAGGGCATGAAAAGGCTGAATATGTAGGAGATAAAGAAACATGACAAAAAGTTTTCAATGCTCCTGTATTCCCTGGATGACAATATTCTTCTGATATTGCAGTAATGAATACCATTTGCCAGTAGATGGCAGCAACTGCAACCTTTTTATTAAACTGCTTGACTAAATAGACTACTCAAGGCAAAAGTAATATGCAAGCAAAATCCTACCTTTTTACACTACAAAAAGCATCAGGGTCTCACTACACAGAACAGTTCAAAGTGTAAGACTGATTTATGAAAAATAACAGTTTAGTAGCTTTGTTACTATGTGCAACATTTATTTCCTCTCAGAGTCTCTCCCTGCAGGTTCAGGACCTAAGACTGTAAGACAGGAAACACCATTTTTTCAACTGTGTTAATTAACCTTTAGTGTCATTCAGAGACTCACCATCCAGGACCATTCAGCTTTTTACATAAAATGCTCTTTAAAAGCAATGTTATCGATTTATTTTGATACACTCATATAATGCAAAGGCCTTTAAATTACTTTGTCATGCATACAAAACTAATATCAGTTTTATATGAAAATCACTTGACAGCTGCTTCAAATATGGAGCTGCCATGTAAACAGGGAAAAACAGTACATTTTGGATGCATGCATATTGAAAGAGTCTTGCCTTATTTGCAAAATACTGAAAATCAAAACCAGAAAGACATTTCCTAAAAGTTACATAAACATGCATTGTAGTAAAGTTTCTTATTCCATCTTAATAATCTTCCCTGTCTGGACAGAAGGACCAATTATGGACTTTCTGCACACCTTTCAATATTAATTAATGACTGAGCAAATCAGCTCCACATTGTAATTCATTGTAATTCTGAGATCCATAATTGCAAGTTTTGGAATTACGAAAAAAAAAAAAAAAGGTAAAGGGGAACCATGAATGTCAACAATTACTGTTCTTTAAAGTTATGTTTCACCAGGGGGGGTGGGGGTCAAGCCCCAATGTAGCACAACAACAACAACACAACACTCAAAGTCACTGCAGTCTCAGACTTAGCATGTGTTAAGTCTCCATTTTCAAACATTCAGTCTCACTATTCTGGGACTCAGTTTTATGTGACTAAGAAATTTAAATTGTAACTGAGCAAATCACAAAGAAAAATGTTTGGAGGCCTTCCGCAAACTGTTATACCATGAATAAATGACTTGGATGAAATTTAAATAAACTATGCCTTTCTTTATTTTCTTGACACTTTTGCTGTTTCAGTTTTCCTTTTCAGTGTTTCCATACAGAAATGTAGTGTTCATAAAGACTGCAGTGCAGATAAGGGACCTCAGGTATTCTGTGTTCTCTAATGTTATACATACCAGCATTTCACAGCTGTTAAGGATGAGAGCTTATGGGCTGCATGAGCATCTCATCCAAACTAAGCTCTCATATATGCATGTCGTACATATGGAAGCAACAGATGCTTTAATGAATATTAAGGTGCAACTTGGTTGCATAAGTAGAACCCACTCCAGATGTAATTAAAAAAACATGACTGCAAACCAACAAATCTGCGAACCTCACACACACTAGTTTCATGGTCTTTGAAGTTTCATAAAATGCTGCAGTTAGTGAAGCTTAAATCATGCCTTTCAGTTTGCAGAAGTTTTTTTTTTGTTTTATGACGCACCTGTCTTATTCCTGAGATATTTGCTAAGAACCAACAGACATATAAGAGAAAGTCGATCATTGCCTGCTCTTCCCAGATAAGAAGAATTTATGATAGGACAACAGACATGCTTTTTTGAATCAGTTAGAGGACTAAACCTGCTCAGCCTCTAAATTTATTTTTTAGCCTGTTAACAAGACTGGACCAAGGACCATTTTCAATCATGATCTGGGATATAGGCATAACAAACATGCAACCTTCTTTTCCTCTCACAAGCAACCCATCCCATTCACTCAACCTCACCTTTCCTTTCCCTCATGATGACAATCCATGCCTTGCTTCTCCCTTTTACTTCAATGAAATATTTATCAAATCTAACCAAAATTTATTAGAAAAACGTGACACAAAGAGAGGCCCCAACAAATTTAGCACCCTTCCCTCAATATTACCATATATGTTAGCAAAATTTCTGACAAAACCACATGTATGCACCTTTAACCTTTCCCTGATTATAAGAAGTTTACCAAAACAGGCCAAGCATGTCCTAATAGTACTCATAACCAAACAAGTTCTACTGATAACATTGACTAAAGACCCAGTTCCCTAATTACATTATTTGTTCAATCATAACAGCTCAGCTATAGAGCTCCTCAACAAAGATTGCATTCTTTCAGACATCCAGCATGATTTTAGAACTGGCCTGAGCACCTTAACTGCCATATACAATGTAACTGATAAAATATACAACTTAATGGAGAGCAGTAAAGCAAAGCAAATAGTACTATTTTAAAGACATAGAGAGGGAAATCATGACTTATTACTTTAGAAGAACAGATCTATAAATGTTGGATGCAACTGCACTGCCTAGCCTCCACTGATGACCTCTCAGCACCCTTTGTATTTTCTTTCTGTCTGCATCAGTGACATTGCATACCTTATCTCCCCTCCTCAATGTAACAAAGCCCTTTATGCTGATTATATATTTTTTCTGTTTAGGACCATAATTTCTAAATTACAATTCCCACTAAAATGGGAGTTCTCTATACTCTGAAACTACCTTACCAAACGACATCTTAACTTCTGCCTTATAAAACTGCTGCCGTGTTATTTGGAACTCAACAAAAACTTTACAAAACTGCAAATCTCTATCTCCATTGGTTCCTGGCAAATCAATAATTAATATAACAGACTGGTATAAATAACCTGGACTCACATTAGAACTTTTATTGATATTTTCCATTCATCTAGAACTGATGACCACAAAAGTAAACATGCAGTAAATGCTCCCTACTCCATTTCCAACCACCTAATCCCCTCCACTCTACCCCCCCCAAAAATTGCTTGCTAAGAATATTTTCATTCCTAGATCTGAATATGCCCTTCCCTTAATCACTTTTATCACCACACAAAATACTCATCATATTTAAACTACCATTAATAAAAATTGCCACTTCATATACCTGCATATCACCTACTTTCACCAAGGATCATTCCACAGTATAAATATAAAAATACTGATTTTAATAATTGGCTTAATTTTTGGTGTCAATCCTGGGGGATCAAATATCTGTCAGCATGGGAAGACATGGTCAAAAGATCTTGTTGCCTTGCTGAGGATAGGCTTTACCTGTTACCCCTAGGTTTCATATGTTGGCTAAAACCTTTTCCACCTCTTAGACCCATTTTTCGGCAATGCCAAAAAGACAAAACTGCTAACACAGCAACCTTAAAACATTACTGCTCAGTTAGGAGCCTAAACCCCAAACCCTTCAAGCCCTCCTCACTCTGGAGAATATAGACATCTGTGCCATGACCGAGACTTGGTTTAAAGCCATAGAAAGTAAAAATCAACCCAGGCAATCTGGCTAAACCAGTAACAGTTAATAACTATTTAAAGGCAAACTACATCCTATTAGGTGACAGTTTGCCAAAATTCAAGGCTCCCCCAGCCCACCAACCACAGATAACTTTGCAAAATTATTCATAGAGTCTCTATACAAATATATGAATGGCTGCATAGAAGCTGCTGTACCTACTAGAAATTAACCTAAAATGAACACGAAAAACAATTCTCACTGGTGGAATCCTCACCTAAACAGGGTATATAATAAAGAAAACTCCTGGCCAAAACCAGAAAGAGTAACTCCCTTAAAGACAAGCGCTCTCTTACACAACTAAACAAGAAATGAAAATAACCACCACGATGGCAAATTGTCCCCAGTGAAACACTTTTATTGTTAAGTGCTTTTGTCCTTACTAGATTTCATCAGAACTAAACTAAAGTAAGCACAGGGCATTTAAAAACCTGTTTCACTGCCTTTTATCCAATAAGATGCATTCATGCATTAACCCTTGTTCATTCATTCATAGCTGCTATTAAACTCCACCCCCTACAATCTGTTGCATATTCTTTGCAACACACTTTTTATGCTTACTATATCATTCAAATTAGGAAACATCATAGCATTTAGCCTTAGCTGCCAATGCAGTTCTTTTTCCATTATCCAATTTTTCCAAGGACCACCCCTTGGATCATGCTTAATTTTTTCAAGGGCCATAAATTTGAACTCTTTAAAAATTTTGCAACAACAAGAAGGTTTCGCCAAGGCATTTTTCATATCTTTCCTATTTATATCATATGCATGCTCATATATACTTTTATGCAGAGCTGTATTCATTTTGCCCAAATAACACCTAATATAGAAATACAGAAACAAATACATAATACAGACACTAAGAAGTATAATTAAATCCAAAAAGACCATTTATGAGGCCAGAATAGCCTTGCAAGCTAAGGAAAATCAGAAGGCCTTCTTCTTCAGCTCTGTCTTCAACCTTAGAGGTAACACACAGCAGTGTGCTGAACTGACTGTGAATGGTACAACCTTCACCGATCAGGGTGACTTAGCAAACCTACTGGCTGATAAATTCAGCTCAGACTTCACCACCCCCTGCAGCTCCACCAGGAGAGATTTCCTCCAACATACTTCCTCCAGCTATCAGCAGGGACCAGGTGTTGGATGCACTCATTAAAACCAAGAAAACCATCTTCATGGGTCCTGGCAACATCCCCGTTTGTCTCCTGAACAGTGGAAAACATGGCCTATCAGGACCACTTGAGGCACTCTTCAACTCCAGGTTTGAAACAGGCTATATTCCAAATGATTGGAGGACTGCATCAGTCATTTACCTCCACGAGGGTGGACTATCAACTGACCCAGGGAGCTACAGACCCATCAGTCTGACAAGCCTAATATGCAAAGCCCTGGAATTAATTATAAAACCATCCATCTAACAAGCCTAATATGCAAAGCCATGGAATGAATTATCATGGAAATGATAAACAAGGGCATTAACAACCTATGGACACTGGATCCATCCCAATCTGGCTTTGTTAAGGGAAGGTCATGACTACTTAACCTGGTAGATGTCTTTGAGAGGGTCACCAAGGCAATGGATGAGGGTAAAACAGTGTATACTGTGCATCTTGTCCAGGATAAGGCAATTGGTAAAGCACTCCACTTAGGTATTGTTGGCAAGCTCAACACCTTACCTACAAATCCTTAGTTACCTCCATACTAACATGCCCCTCCCCATATAGACATCCATGATACTAGGGACCCAAATGGCTTGGGATGCATGGCTAATGTTGGAAGGGCCCTAGTGATTGTTTGCTTACTAAAAACCTATGAACCTATATATCTCATCCCCTAGTATAATCATTACTGCAAATCCCAGTAACAGAATGCACCATTCCACTTCTCTTTCAATTTACTTTCAGATTTCTATACGAGGGTCACTGACATACTTTAACTAGCAAATGTATTACAAAGTCTACTCTCTACTCACTCAGGTCTAATGATGATCACATTTCTCCCTACAAAGGCCCACATGCACCATGGTAAAAACAAGCTTCTCTAACATTGTTCCGGCAAAGTGGAACAAGCTTCTTGCTGAACTTAAAAAAAAAAACACACAGAAAATAAATCTTTTAGAAAAAGAAAACTTCTGAAACATTGACAAGACATTTACAAATTTGACTAATTTTGTGACTTTGACTAACTGAGCATAAATTTAATGAGTAAGTAGTGGACACTTCCTTGATAGAGGCTAAGGTCAGGATTCAGAAAAAGCATCAACCATGAGTGGTACGGCTGTGGCAAAAGGGGTCTTTTAGCATGGTCATGGAAACCAACAACTTAGAGGCACATTAGTTGCAGTGAGGAAAGACCTTGTCATTAGCTAATTTTCTTGTCTCTGAATTGCTCAGGGATTACTGCAAGCATTAGCAGGCCCTTTTCTGTTGGGCTTGTGGTAATTTCCACTGATGCATCACATTAACACAGGCACCTCATCATTCATTCTTCCACATATACATATACAGACAAACACATACACACACACACACACACACACACACACACACACACACACACACACACACACACACACACACACACACACACACACACACACACACACACACACACACAGTACTATACCTCTTACCTGGCTCTGTGTGTACAGAAAGTCCCCATTTTTTCACAAATGATTACAGTCATTTAATAAAGGCGGACATTAGCGTTTCAGTCTTCTTATTGTTGCTCCATTAACTTGATAAATGGGTTAGATTAACATGTAGGAAGACTCCCTGGTGTCATCTTGTGTTCCCCAATGTCAGACATGAGAGTTTCATACTTATTAGGATACTGTGCTTCATGCACCAAAACCTATGTACTTTTAGCTTTGTAAATGGAGCAGGATGATTAACCAAGAGTGGCCCTTGTTTGAAGTACCCCCTTCCATATGTCTTTTGTGCTGCACAACCTCTTTTATTAACTTTTGGAATGATGTAGGAGTATAGTTAATGGTCACTGATGTCTAGTGTGCCCCCACTGTATTGTAGGATTTGCTTGTTAGTCAAGGGGAGTTTAGGTATGATAGACCCCCCCTCCCACATACACATGCATATAAATATATCAAATGCTCCCTCACACAATTTCACTTACATATACACCCATCCTTTTATGTTCTGCTTCACTCTACCAACATAATGTTGCTTTCAGTGCTGTCTTTACATGTGTACTGTTTTATGGTTATGCATAAAATGTTCTGTTAACACTGTAAGTGCCTACCCGCACAATTTTTCTTGATTCATGAAAAGGGCTGTCAGTGAGAATCCTTCTGTGCTAACAAGGTCCACTACTCTTGCAGCAAATTAACAATAACAACTTTGAAAAGGACTGTTTATTGTCTAAAAAAAGTGCTTTCTTCCCATACAAAAAAAAAAAAAAAAAAACTCCTTAGGACTTCTTCAGAATTCATTCTTGCCACCTGCAAGAGTGGTGGACCCTGTTAGCACAGAAGGATTCTCATTGGCATTTCTTTGCGGTTAAGTTTGTAAAAGGTATTCGGTTCTTAGTCATGAAAAGGGCTCATGGACCAACTCCCCTATAGTGCTACCAAATGTATAGTTAAATAGAACAAAAATAATGCATTTTTAAATTCATCCATACACCCACACACAACCACACCTTTCCTGCCTACCTCTAATTAACCACCCAGGTAGACACATAGATACACAAGCACACTCACACATGCACGTGTACATATACATTCTCTACTCATACCTCTAAAAACACAAACACACACACACACACACACACACACACACACACACACACACACACACACACACACACACACACACACACACACACACCAACACTACCTATCTGAGAAGCTGCCCAGCACTAACATTTAACAAGATTTCTCCCACTGAGAGTAACAGGTTACCGCAAACTTTTGGCCCAGTTAACTAGCATGGCTGGTGTCGAGGATTAACACTATGCAAAGCACTTACTCCAGACTTTTCTAGAGAAGGAGCACATTTCTAATTATGATATGCTGTTCTCCCAGAATGCCTCAGCATTTGTTGTACACCAGAGAGACAATTCTGGGCTGTGGTGCCATGGTTCTGCACCTCTTCAAGGTAAGTACTGCAGTATTCTCTCTAGAAATTGAAAATGGCTACTACTAGTGGTAAGAAGGGCTTACTGCTGGCAGTAATGCTTCTGAATCCTCGCCTGAGAGTTTATCTTAATGAATTATTTAATTTAGAAAGAAAATTATTCTTGCCTGTAAATATGCACTTATGATTTGCAATGTACTAACCAATTATAGGCAGTAGTTTGCTACTAACAAACTTGATTGTGAATAATCATATTAGCATATGCTTAAGTGCTTCATTTTTTTATATTCTGCTTCATGATACCAAAATAATGTAGCTTTCAGTGCTGGCTTTACATGTATTATACTGTTTTATGATTATGCATAAAATGTTTTATGTTTTCTTTTTGTAATACTGATAGTGCCTAACTGCATAATTTTCCTTGGGTCATGAAAAGGTCTCATGGACTAACCCATCTATTGAGTTACCAAATATATAAATAAATACATTACAGATATATTAAACTTTAAAGCACACAGATTGCACTTCATGGTCAAAAGTACAAGTACAACCTCACACAGTGGCAAAATACTCAGTAGAACAGCAAAATTACATGCTTAAAAGGCAAATATGTTAGGTACTGCACTTGCATGGGATTACTTATCAGCTTATATAAACAGGATGACACATGTTCATTGATACAAGTAACCGTATGAATCACCGTTCCTAGTTACATTAGTCACAGGAAGGAAGGCAGTATTGTTAGAAGAATAGTGACAGCAAACGACAATGCATAGCTCAAACACAGCTGTAGTGATTTGCTGAATTTGAGTCTTCAGATCACCTAGCATGACCAATCTCCAGTTAAGGTATTCTCTACTTACACAACATTACACAACAGTTTCTTCAAATTCTTGTCAGCATGTCTCATTTTAACTTAGTGCTAAACATCTCACACTGTACATTTTTATATAGTATAATTCTGAGCATTTTGGTTGGTGGCTGATGTGAATCACATTACAAATACAGTTTGTAGTCTGAAAAACATACAGATGCTGATGTGTTCAAAACCAGACAAAAGTTAGGTAGGCTGTAAAGAATGTAATTGTTCTTCTCCCAGGATGTTTGACAGTGTACTGCTAACATGTACTTACTCATATCATTTCTGTGTTCTGCACATCTTCTAAGTGGGATGTCTTACAACTAGGTAGCTAGATCTGGTGCAGCACAGCACTATAGAACATGAAATTACTTAGCCCTTTGTAGCCTCAGATGGTTGGAGGTGAACCAGCAGCTGCCCTAATTCAGATGATATCTGTGCATAAACTCCAATACATTCCCAACTATCCTGCACATACCTCTCAAATGTTCAGATTTTCACAGAATGTCCAGATTTTTGCCTCAATGGTGCTGCGGCAGCATTGTCACCTCACAGTAAGACATTGTCCTGTTCGATTCTCAGCTAGAGCGTCTTCTGTGTGGAGACATGCGTGAATGGGTGTACCTTCGTTGAAGGTTGTGCGTCAGGGCTGGCAACGCGGCACATAAAAATCTACTGCCAATCATTAGAGGACTGGAGTTCCGCTGTGGTGACCCCTAACTGGGAAAAGCTGAAAGACACAACATTTTTGGTCTGTTCCTCATAAAGTTTGTGGTTTTCTTGCAAATCACTGAGGATTGAAGTCACTAGATAATGACAAACAATTGAGTTTCAGACTTCATATCCTTATGAAAATGCTTGCTAACACAATTCCTGTTATTCTAGCAACTTTCTAAGTTTATAAGAGCAATATTTAAAATCTGTTCCTATTTTTGGACTTAGTCTCCCCACTATTTTAGGCTTTGCAGATTTCTTGCACTAAGATTGAAAGATATGGTCCTGCATTTGTTAATGTCCTTAGTGGTTCAAAATACGCTCTTTGCATTGCACTTTTATGGGACAGTTAGGACAATTGCCAAACAACAAGGAATAAAGATAAGCATACTCAGTTTCCATTGTTGGGAAAGTCTAGAACAAGGTACCTCACACATCAAGATACCCTTAAGATACCTCTGGAAAAAGCATCTACAGTTACAAATGGAAGTGTCTGTGTGACATGACTTACAACATTACCACTTGTTACAGAAATGTGTGCTTCCATGTGTGACAGCCACCAGAGTTGTAATCTCACCATCTATTCCACTGGTACAAGTAATGTGATGGGGGGCTAAGACCCTTGAATCTGCTTCATTGCTCCACTAAATACTGGTAAACAGCACCAAACAAATAGAATTACACTGCACCTAAAGAGACAGGCATCTGCTAGAATAAGTGTGTGTGCATGTGGGGTGGTGTGGGGTGAACTGGAGGACTGATGCAGTGTAACCTGCTAATCTTTCCTTAAGACGAGGAATGAGAGGACATAGTTGGGATGCTGCTGATGTTAGATTCTTTGACAGAGACCAGTGAAATACTAGACCACCAGGCTAAGGAGGGGTGGAGCGCATGAGAACTACTGTAGAAGTAGAGACATCCCTCACAAAAAGCAAATTGTATACAGAGAAGAGATGCTGACACTGCCAAGAGGAGTTAAAAACCTGGCTAAACAGCAAATAAATAGATTACTGATGGAAGTAGGGGCTCAGAAGAATGATACTGCTGCAGGGGAAGACCACATTAAAAACAATGCATAACACTGACAATGAGCAGAGTGCTTAAAAGCCTCACCCGTTGTGGGGGTATCAACTAGCTGTTCCAAGGAGTTTCCATTGATAAAAATCGAGGAATCTCTGGGCATTCATGTTCTGGCATGAGCAGCTCTTTCGTTCTATGTTTGGGTAGTTAAAGACACCCATGGTAAAGGTTTGAATCTTGATCGATTCGAACAGGTCCAGATAGGCAGAATGGGCATCTTGAGTCAGATTTGGGGGCCGGTAGCTAGCTATGATTTGAATAGGGTTTTGTCAATGGTTAACTGCACCTGGAGTGTCTCCTGTGCATCATACTGTTTGACCAGCCTGGAGGTGTGTATGTCTTTAATATATATTGAAATTACACATCATTTGGCTTTACTGCCCTCAGTTTGGGGTCTGAATATATGATAGGATGAGTAACTAGGTAAGGCTGGGGTGCACTCCACAGCTTTGAACCAGGTTTCAGTGAATGCACAGATGTCAGCATTTTCCATGGTTAAGAATGCTTGCAATGAGTGCAGTTTCATGTTTAGACTCCTAACATTTAGCAACATGACCTTTAATTTGTGTTTTGTTGACATTTTTATGTTGCTAGTTTTAACCTCATCCCTTTTCCTAAAAAAGGCACTATGGGGGAAGCAAGAACCTTTGCCAGAAGCCTGAAGCCCAGGTGAGACAGATGCAGGCCATCTCTGGCAAAGCCTCATGGTCTGTCATCTGTCGATCATATCTTCCCAGGCTGTCAGGTACTAGATCCCACTGGAATGACACCAGAAAGAAACTAAGCCAGTTGTTAAAGTCAGTCATTTTCTGTTTGTATTGAGGCATCATTCTGGGCGATGGCAAAATGCTGCTTAAGGCTAAGGACATACCGGCCTGGGACACAATCAGCAAGCTGAATCATGTCTCTCTTCATATAGTCCAGGGAGATACATCTCAAGTCATTCACACCAACATGGACTATGACAAAGTCATAACAGTACCTGTTGTTGAGAGACTTGAGTGATTATGTGATATAGCGGATTCTGGAACCTGACAGACAACTAACCGTGACTTTCTCCTTATCCAGCCTGGTGAAAGGCACATCTGTGTGTCTCACAATGGAGTCTCCTATGACTAATATGTTGACTTTATGGTGAAACCTTACTGGCTGTGAGACACAGGTGTGGGGACTATGTACAGTATGTGGTGTGGAAGTCTGTGGAGATCATGTGTGTTTTTGCCTCAGAGGACTCCTTTGCTTGTGTATGTTTATGTTGAGAAACTCCACATATGTGGGCTCATGTTGTGTAGGTGTGGGTGGTGTTTGAGATGTAGTGATTGTGCTGACAACCTTTTTGGTGCCAGATATACTGACTCGAGAGGGAGAGAGCATGGACTCTACTTTGCTAATGTAATTTCATCTCCTAAAAATTGTGTTCCTTGGTGATAGTAGTAGTATAAGTTGTCCATATCCAAGAGGCAGTTGCTACACTGTCTCAGGATGCCCATATCAACCAGACTGGCAAGAGAAGTTGTAGGAAATTGTCCATCCATATTTGTCAGAATTTGAGGGAGAATGGCCAGGGAGATATAAGGGGTGGGCCTAAAGCCCAAGTGCTTAAACGAAAACTAAGAGGCTTAGAATAACACTTACAATTTAGACAGGTTATAAACCAGCAATTATAAATGCAATAGAAAAGAATCACTATAATTACACAGCGGCTGCAAGGATACACACTTTTTTGGTGCCTTAACTTTGGCTAACGAATTGACTGGAGAGCTAAGAATGGCTTAAATGCTGTAAATACTTAGGGTTTTACTAACTATTTATGCATTTTAACACACAAGCAAGGATTGATAGTATGTAGGTATCATTTCATTTATCTTCAAATATACAATATGTTATTTAAATTGAGAATAAATAATGATAACTTAGATGTTATGTGATATAACTTCTCTGAGTTAAAAAACAAACAAACAGTTTAAAGAGTGATTTGTAAATTAATTTTGTTCCTATTATTTAACAAATAAATGGATTGTAAATTGGCAATTCCCTGAAGCTCATTAAATATACAATTTATCTGGGAAGATTTTGTTTGGTTTTAATATAAAATGATTAATTATTTATTAAAATACAAGATAATTTGAATGCTGCTAAATCTAAACTTCAAAAAGGAAAAAAAATTCATGGCTCTTGTACAATATTTTAAAAATAATAAGTTTTGACCATGAGTATTAAATGCCCTAGAGGATATTGAACAAGAGTTATTATTTGACACAACAGGGATTATACAGATTAAGTTATAGTTCAGTTTATTTTGCTAAGCAAATATTGTAATAAAAAATAAAACATCTTCCAAGCTTAAATATTCATGCATGTATGAATAGTGATAATCTAGAATAACTTAATGACATAAAATCCACAGCATTCAATAAAATTAAAATATAGACATTAAAAAAACACAACTCATTCAAATACCTAAACATAATATTTATCAGCTCTTATTTTGTCTTTTCTTGTGATTTCTACATATCCAGTTTGCCACTTTCCAAACTGTATTGTAATGTGATGTAAATAAAATTTCATGTAAATATGCATTATTTTCATTGCAGTATATCTGGTGTCCTGGCCCTAACATTTGTCTTATAGCAGCTTCCTTATTCTCTTTAAAGATTTTGTAGTCAAATAAAATGTAAGTCAGATTCAACTTCACAAACTCTTCACTTCAACATGTCTATTATTCAGTGTTTTTAATGTATCTTATTTAAAACATTGGGCTGGATTCAGAGACAACCCCAGTGGTAAGGCTGCATCAAAAAGGGACCATTAGCATGATCACAGAAATCAGTGATTCAAAGACACATTAGCTGCAATAAGGAAAGACCTTATTATCAGCTAACTTGCATATCTCTAAGTCACTTGCTGATTACCACAAGTGCTAACAGGCCCTTTTCTGCTGTCCTTGTGATAGTCACCACTGGAGGCTAATTCATGGTGTTAGCAGAAGCACCTCCTTATTCATTCCACCGTATGCATACACACATTCAAATACACATACACACACACACACACACACACACACACACACACACACACACACACACACACACACACACACACAGACACACACCAACCAATTAAAGAAATGCAATGGGAACTAGAAAAATGGTTGCACAAACCACCACTTTAGTTTAAAAACAAGAAAGTTGTTTAATTTAACAACTGATTTAGCACTTTCATCCCTAGAAAGAATGTCACCTCATCAGAATTGTCAAATGATGGCAAATAAATAAAAACTCATTCATTAACTTTTCTTAACTTAAAAACAATCCATTACACATGAGCAAAATCTCACAAAGACCATTACAGACTTAAAAACAATACCTAATGCAAAAAGGTTTTTCAATTTCTTCCAACTAAATACTAATGTATACAAGAGTCATAAAAAACATAAATAATCATGTTCATATTATATAACTATTAAAAATATATATGAAATACAAACCTTGTGAATACCAATAAATAGAGAGGGAACGTTTTTTTTTTAAATAATTATTCTAAAATAAATATTTATTTAAAAATCTAACAACCCTTACTATTCCAGATGGAAAACTCATAATTTTGCTGAACATAATTTAAAAACAGGCTGTATAGAAGCATACTCATTTAAACTGGGAGTGAGGAACTGGCATTCAATTTAAATTGTCAAAGCAATTCTTTATACTATAATTTCATTTTCCCCTGTCTTTAAACCCTTTACACAATTGCATGTGCTTAAAAAGAGCACTATTACAATTCTTATTCACAGTATCTGATTGGTGCTTATAAGTTCTTTTCCTCAGTGGTCTTTCAGTTTTGCCGACATAAAATCTCAGACAAACTGAGCATTTAGCAATATAGACCACACCAGAAGTTAAACAATTACAATTTTGCAATGTAAAAATAGAAGTTAAACTGTTTTCAAGAATTGTGGATTCAGCTTGTGAAATTAAGAGGCACTGTTTACAAGAACCACACTTCATACTACCATTATGTTGGGCAAAGTTCTTATTATATCCTTTATCACTATTTGCTTTGTCCCACAATTTTTTAAAATTATGTGCTGTCTTAAAAAGAAATCTGGGATAAGATCCCAGAACTTCAAACACAGTCAAGTTCATCTTCATAATGTTCCAGTTGTTCATTACAATATTTTTAACATTCTTGGAACAGTCATTATATTGCACCACTAAAACATTTTCAAATACTGAATCCGTTCCATTCCCAAGTTCCTTATATTCTCACTGATAATTTCCGTCAAACCTACACCTAATAGGGGCTTGCATTTCTTATTCCATTCACCCATAACCTTATTACTTATCTTTATAATAAGGTCAAGCACACAATCCCTTTCAAGGAACATATTAACAAGGTTACCCATTTCACACTGTACCTCTTCAAAAGTAGACGCGATCCCACCTGCTCTTATACATTGTCCTTTGACTAAACTTTTATTAAAACTAAGAGGCTGAAAACTTTTAAAGCCCAAGTATGAGTTGCTAAATATTGGCTTCCTATAAATCATTGATTTAAAACCATTCTCAGATTGTCTAATTAAATATCTAAATACTTTATATTATCTCTGTTAAAATATTATAGTGAATTTGAAAAAAAAAAATAGTTGTATTATTTAAATAAGTAAAAAAAAAATCAGTAATTGCATCCTTTGAACCTTCCCACAAAACAAAAATATTATACACAAACCTTAGGTATAACCTACAGTATTTAAAGAATTCAGAATTAAACAGAAAAAGTTTTTCAGTCACACATATCACCATACACAGAGTTCATCAAACATTCCCCACTCAACTGCACTCGCACAAATTCACCCATAACCACATAGTTCCCTACCTACCCTGCCTGTTCCCTAACTACTCCCTATTTTGATCACCCTTGCAGACAGACATTCACACAGACATACACACACACACTCCAGGCACCAATCATATCTTAACATACACTTTCATGGGTAACAATACATAGACACAGACACAGACACACACCGACACACACCGACACACACACACACACACACACACACACACACACACACACACACACACACACACACACACACACACACACACACTCCCTAATATTACCTATCTGCTAAACTCTGTGGAACTTAGCTCTAATGTGATCTCACCTATTAAAAGTAATGGGTGAACATAGCCTTTGGCCATGTTCCCTATTGCTGCTGGTGATAAGGATTTACAGATGCCACCAAGTGGTTCTTTATGTTGCTAGGTTGCACAAATGCCTTACCACAGGCATTTCTAGGGGAAGCGTACATGTCTAATTACCATATGTTGCTCCCATGGAATGCCTCCCTAGCATTTGTGGTAAAGCACAAAGACAGCTCACTGCAGTGCTGCACCTCTTAAAGATAAAGCACTGTAGCAGGGCTGTCTTTGACTGGAAATGTTTATTACCAGTGGTAAAACAAGCTTACAACTGATGGTAACCTTTCTGAATTCTAGGGATTCATTTCAAGCAGTTCAAATTTATACTTTAGATATAGCTTTAAAATTTCCATGTGTTGAATGATAGAAAGATACACTGAATTGTTTACAAAACCCAAATGCCTTTCAGAAATTCAGACCATCTGCTTTGTACTATTTTTCTGTATCTCTTAATTTATGCTGTTTGTAGATAACCTTTCAAAACATTGCAAATATAAATTATGGATTATAATATCCTTCCTTAAATATTTTTCCAAATATGTGAAATCAGAGTTATTTAATTTTATTTTAACCAGTTTTCTGAATTAAACATGTTGCCTAAATGCCAGGTCTCTTTCTCATCCGTGCTTGACTTATGAATGTCTTAACTGGATTAACAGATTAGACAAAACTGTCATTTGATGGCCTGCTCTCCAATAATGCCAATATGCATGTCTCTGAGGAGGTAGGCTCATTAGAAAGATGTCTGATAAGCCTATATACTTTTTTCATTAGAAGGTTATTAATTCACCAAGGGATGCACTTGTTCACGACTGACCTTCGGGACTTCTTTATGCCTTTCCACCAATCCCTCTGATACCCAAGGTTTTGCAGGAAACAAGTTTGCTGGAGACAACAATAATTCTAATTGCCCCCTATTGGCCTCATCAAGTATGGTTTCCCTTTCTACAGCCTCACCTTTGGGACAAGCCATGTATTCTGGACCCTGTTCTAGACCTACTAATTCAACCTTCAGGAATGGCTCATCTGAACCTAGACAGTCTTAAACTAACAGGTTGGTTGCTCCAGTTCCTCTGATTGCCAGGTTTCCATCTCTTTCCTCTCCAGTCAAACATATTTAATTATCTTCCCATAAGACATCTGCATGAAAATTGTATCAGAGTAAATGGAGATTTGTTACATGGGCCAGCGAGAATCAGATAGACCCATTTTCTGCACCCATAGATTATATCCTAGAATATCTGACAAAACTATTCAATGATGGAGCTGCTGCAGCAACTAGGGTTCAGTTGGCAACCATTTCCAATTTTTATATGGGACAAAATGATTCTGCAATCATGTCACATAGACTCTGTAAAGCATTTTTAAAAGGAACCACTATGTTAAGAACCCCATATAGAAATCCAACACCCCCTTGAGATTTGAATTTTATCTTTATCTAACATTATCTATCCTCCCTTTGAACCATCAGCTACATGTGAATTGAAGTACCTCTTCTGGAAAAAATTATTTTTAATCGCTATTACTTCAGGCAGAAAAGTGACTGAATTACAAGCTTTATCTGCTAAGCCCCCATACTTAGTCTTTCATAAAGACAGAGTTTCTTTACACACTAACCTTTCATTTCTACTAAAGGTTGTCTCAGAAAGTAACCTCAATCAATTGATAGACCTGCCAGTTTTCTTTCCTACCTTTCAGGATAGAGAAGAATATTCATTACATCTCCCAAATGTTCATAGACAGTTACATTTCTACTTATATAGAACTTCTGAAATCAGAAAATCGGACCGACTCTTTATCTCTTACTCTGGCATTAAAAAAAAGGTCTTCTACAAACAAAAGTTACTTTATCTAAATGGCTTACAGTCTGTATATCCTATATTTATGATTCAATAAATACAACACTTCCAGATAAGCTTAAAGCTCATTCCACAAGATCTGTAGCTACATCTGCAGCCTTTCAAGTTAGATTACCACTGGATAATATCTGTGCTGTAGCTACTTGGGGAAAACCGCATACCTTTATTACTCATTACAAAGTGGATTTGGCCTCTAGGAATAGAGCTTCTTTTGGTTCTATGGTTCTGAAGAATATTCTCCCATCAGCCACCCAAGAGTCAAGTTGCTTGGGATGCAGTCCCATCACTGAGAATAAAGGTGAGATTGACAACATCACATAAAGAAGTTCCATAACGTTTCATGTGTGCTATATATCTCGTCCTTTATTCTCACAACCCTCCCTCCATACTGCCTGCCTATACTCCTGGGAGACTGAGTGGCATAGTTGTGTACTGTAGCTACATATAACCTCAGAACTTATTGTCTGGTGTATGTTTAATATGTACAGTTATTTATATATATATATATACATAAGTTTCCTGCCTTACCTGTGTAAGAGTACTTTGGGCAAACAAGATCTAAGGAAGCTAGAGGGGTGCATTATGGGTAAAGAGGGATACCCACGAGCTTTGCTGAAGACCTCGAGCTTTTAGAATGGCTGAGACACTCATCAGTGAGAATAAAGAATGAGATGGACAACACATATGGAACATTATGATAAGTATATAACTTATTTTTATAGTAAATGACATACCTGTGTGGTGGATCTGTTACTCACATAAGTGAACCAAAATTGAGACAGGTCTATTCTATCTTATTTTAAATACTACAGTACAAACACAGAAAAAAAATTAAATGATAATCAAATAATGTTATAGAATGATAACAGCATGGATCTGTCTTATTGCTCCTTTTATTTCTTATAACAAAAAAAAAATCAAAACAACATTTTGTCTGAGAATACCATGCACCTTTCACCGACACAGAAAATACACCAAATTTTGCCTTAACAATTAACTTTATTGAAATAACAAAAATAAACATCAATAAATAACAACAATACTAATAATAAATGACAATGAGCGTAACCATAAACCAATAAACAAGAAATTGTAACTGGAATGTACCAGTGCTCACAAGCTAATTTAAAACTTTACAATTTAGTAGGCACGTACCAGCACTCACCTATTCAAAGTCACCAAAAGCAGTTTACCTGATGCTCACTGAAATTCTATAGAGCATCATACCAGCTTTTGTTTACTCATACGCATCTCCACGTCCCTTCCCAGGAAAGAGAATGGGAATACTGGCAAACTCAAGTTCTGAAGACAACTTCCTGTCCTACTCACAAACTATCAAAGCTTCAGCGATGTGTTTTAATAACAATATGGACATTAAATACATCCAGCCCTACTTCTCTAAGATGAACTACATTGTCCCTGCACCATACTGGGTCCTTAACCCTAAAACCCCACTGCTCCAGTACTAAAACACCAGTAGATGCTGCTGATCTAGCCACGGTTGCTATGATTTATTAAATGTCTTGTGGTTTCCATTGCCAAAACCTCCACCACCATTTTATAAATTAACCTTGGAAAAATAGTTGACCAGACTACATCAACACCTGGAAATTGTTGCATTAACAAAGCCAGATCCCTCAAGATCCATGCCAGAAGCATTCTTTTGGGTATGAGTCCCAAGTCATTTCCACCCAAATGTACTGCAGTAACCTGAGGATGACCACCAGACAGACAATCTCTTTCTCAACTTGCATCAAATGCAACCACTGCATTACTCTCACACCTTTCCATGTAACCCTCCATTTTTTGTCATCCAGTTCTAGTAACTGACCATCAAACCTGACTACAGCATGCCTCTCAACTCAATATATGAATGCCTCATGATCATCAACCACCATTTACCTGGAAACCAAAAACAAAATTAACCCCTGTACCAATACCCAAAATCAAATTAAAATACAACTACCTAATGTATGTTCTAAAAGCATTAGACATCTAGGTTTCCTTCCTTTTAATAAAGTCAATGGACTTAATTCACCAAGTTTGAGGCTCACCCATTTTAAATGAATGAGAACAATATTACCTTCTATCCACAATCCAGTGACTCTTAAGCCCTTCCTGCCAAGTCAAATGAAACTGGCCACTTGTAACCTCTGCACCTGATTCATGCTCAAAAAACAAAGACCTTTTAAACCCTGTCAACAACTTCAACAAAAGTTTACCCAAATGTGCCAGATATAACAGCCTATCTACATCATGCAGTAGCCTGACCTGATGACATTCAAAGCCTAGTCTGTCTTTGAACACCCTAATCAAATCTAAGTCACACCATCCACAACCTGCATGTCAGTCCATGTCAATACACCCAACAGTTCACTCAAACAAAATGCCCCAAAATACAAAAACACTACCAATGTAGCCCACATTGTGTTCTCCCTCCCTGAATTAGAAGCCATATGCAAACCCTTCCAAACCAACTTCAACATCTGTCTGCCAAATTGGCATCAGTTCCAAAATATGATGTTCCTCTTCGGATCTCCCAGCCATTCCTCAAGCCAACTGTCTGAAAATCATCTACCTTGAAAATATGCCTCTATGCCCAGACTCCCAGCCATGTCAGTGTATAGCTTAAGGTCATCTAGCGATATCCAGTCATCTTGTCACATCATTATTCTGTTATAATTCAGAAGAATATTTACCAAACCCTGAAATCTTCCTTAAATAACTTGCTAACTCACACCCTATGACATCTCTTAACCTTGTCTCTCAGTATATTCCCTACAGGCATATAGAAAGCTCTACCAGGTGCCACCACTCTGGAATCGAAAAGCAGATGTTCCAAAAGCTCTACTGACTTCCCTAACCTGACTTTAACATCTAGCTGTGCTTGAATCTCATTCTTCAATTACCCCACCTTGTCCTGTGGACCATTAAATAAACCTTTCTCTACATCCACTTCTGCCACCAAGAAAACCCAACCTCCAATGCCCTTCCTGCTTACCCTTTGCTAAGGGATACCCCGAGTTTCACAGATTCTTACAAAACTACGCAGACCTGCTGGCTCACCTTCCTTCCCTTTGCCCACTAACAAAAAAATCATCCAGATAATGAACTGCCTTACAGCTTACACCCCGGGTTATCCTACTTCCAAATCCGCTGCAGCACTGAGTTAAACTTTTCAAAAGTAGAGCAAGCCATAGCCATTGCCAAAATTTCAAAATACAACTTCCCCTGCAGGGTCATGCTCAGCTTTGGTCAGTCCTGCTCTCTGATTGGCAAGAGACAGAAAGCTGATTAAATATGCAGCTTAACCATTCAGTGATCAATGAAAGACCTTATAATTTCAACCACATCATCTGAGTTTGCATATTGAACCCTGACTAATCTCTTATCAATATAATCATTCACTAACTCCCCTGCCAGAAAGGATAAATGGTCGATTAACTGAAATTTTCCTGGTTTCTTATTTGGAAACAATCATAAAGGTGACACCCTATACAAAACAAAAGGAGACTCATCAAAGGAAACCATGACCCTATCCTTAGCAATCCTGTTCACTGACAAACACCCCATCTTCACCTCTAATTGACCTCAGGCTCCTACATATTCAGTTATTACATCCCACCATTGACTGCAGAGAAACGCCTCCTGAAAAATGGGGTGCAGGGGATAGTAGTGGCAGAAAGGCCTGCTTCTAAAGACTTGAAGTCTGCTTTGACTGCTTTGGGAAAACAAACAAAGTGCAGTTCCAGGCTTGATCATGGGACAATTGAGTACTACATTTTGTTTATTACTTGGCAGTAGTTATTAAGAAACAGCCACAGATGGCTTTGCTGCTTCTAGTATACTCAAATCAAGGGGTGGCGTAAGCCATACAGAATCGGGCTAGGCTTATAATTGCCCCAGGGCAGATAGCCTAGTATGAACCTATGAACCTATAACCTATTCTTTCACTATAAGGGAGGCACAGTGGTGGAAGGGTGGTACTGCTTGCACGTGGTATGACCAGAAGTTCAGGAAGCTTAAAGTAGTGGACAGCTCCCCTAGGTGAAATTTCAGGTAAGCAGATATGTGTTGGGTATCTAAAATGGCCAAAATTTATTTTAAGAGAATAAGTATTCCAGGAAGCAAAAAACAAAAAAAGCAAAACAAAAAAAAGCATTAAATGGACATAAATCTATCAAATTATGTACATTCTATGGCACAGCTTTGGTAACCAACCCATCAGGCAGTTAATAAGCGGAACAAACACAAATACTAACCCTTTCTTGTAAGGAAGTCCCAGTAAAGAAAACCAAAAAACTAATCCAGATAGACAGAGGGACTCTCCAAAACAGCGCTTTCACAGACTAAGCTTCTTCTTCAGGTAATGGCTATCAAACTAAAAAAACTCAGTTTAAATACTATATACTACCTCCCTTGAATAATCATGTGACATCAAGGCACTCAAATTATTTAAACAAACAGTCTCATAAAAGCATATGCATGGCACCTAATTTCAGAAATCATAATACATTTATAAAAATGCATATGTAACAAATATATACATGTGTATATATATATATATATATATATATATATATATATATATATATATATATATATATATATATATATATCCTTCATTTCATCGACAGCTCATTTCACCATTTCACTGATTCACTGACAAGCAGATCAGCAAGACCAATTTACTGAAAGTTCATTTCACTAAAACTCATTTTGTCGACAGTGATATATGTCCTGTTCCCCACTGTAGTGCGATCCTAGAGTTAGAATATATAGTGGGGGGGGGAGGTTTGGGCACATACTTTGGTTGCATATTGTTTTCTGCAAAACAGTTATTCATTGCACTTGTAAGTGTCCATTTGTATAGTTTAAAATGTTTATAATATGGGGGAGGCTACACCCCCCCATACCCCTCCTTACTATATATTCTAACTCCAGGATCACTCTACAGTGGGGAACAGGACATATATCACTGTCGATGAAATAAGTTTCAGTGAAATGAGTTGTCAGTGAAATTAACTTTCAGTGAATTTGTCTTGCTGATTTGCTTGTCAGTGAAATGAGCTGTTGATGAAATGAAGGTAACCCATATATATAAAATATAAAAATACAATAATACAAAAGCAAAAAAACATTCAATGTCTTAGGTTCCTAGATTTCAGCTTAGGTTATATCGGGACCACATCATTGAGTCCATGCCCGCTCTCAGCTCTCTTAAACTCCCTTAAACTAATACTTAGTTTTGTGTGCATAAACTAATACTTTGTAGAAGCAACTTTTGATTTAATTACAGCATTCAGTCTTCTTGGGTGCACACCTGCCATCAATTAAAGAGACTCTGATTAACCCTAAACAAAGTTCAGCTGTCCTAGTAGGATTTTCCTGACAATTACTCAGTTGCCTGCCACAGCAAAAGCCATGGTTCTCAGAGAGCTTACAAAGCATCAAAGGGATCTCATTGTTGAAAGGTATCAGTCAGGAGAAGGGTACAAATAATTTTCCACAGCATTGGATATACCATGGAACACGGTGAAAACAGTCATCAAAAAGTGGAGAAAATATGGGACAACAGTTATGTTACAAAGAACTGGACATCCCTCCAAAAGTGATGAAAAGACAAGACAACAACTGGTTAGAGAGGCTGCCAAGAAACCTACAGAAACACTGAAGGAGCTGCAGGAATTTTTGGCAAGTACTGGTTGTATAATACATGTGACAACAATCTCCCGTATTCCCCATATGTTTGGCCTGTGGGGTATGGTTGCAAGACAAAAGCCTTTTCTTACACAGAAAAACATCCAGGCCCAGCTAAAATTTGCAAAACAATACATCAAGTCTCCCAAAACCATGTGGGAAAATGTGTTATGGTCTGATGAGACCAAGGTTGAACTTTTTGGCCACAATTCCAAAAGGTTCGCATCTCCAAAAGAATACCATCCCCACGGTGAAGCATGATGGTGCAGTTTCATGCTTTGGTGTTGCTTTTCTTCAGCTGGAATTGGGGATTTAGTCAAGATGGAGGGAATTATGAACAGTTCCAAATACCAGTCACTTTTGCCCCAAAACCTTCGGGTGTCTGCTGCAAAACTGAAGATGAAGAAGAATTTCACCTTTCAACATGATGATGACATCAAGCATACATCCAAATCAACAAAATAATGACTTCACCAGAAGAAAATTAAAGTTTTGGAATGGCCCAGCCAGAGCCTAGACCTAAATCCAATAGAAAATCTGTGGTGTGACTTGAAGAGGACTGTGCAAGGAGATGCCCTTGCAATCTGACATATTTGGATCACTTTTCCAAGGAAGAGAAGGCAAATATTGCCAAGTCAAGATGTGCCATGTTGATAGACTCCTACCCAAGAAGACTGAATGCCATAAGTATTAGTTTAAGGGTGTGCACACTTATGCAACCAGCATATTGTACATTTTTTAATTTTTATATTTTTTCCCTAACAGATTTGTTTGTTTTTCAACTGAATTGTACAGGTTATAGGTCACATTAAAGGAGGGAAAAGTTTTGAAATGATTTATTGTAGTCTCATTTTTTATATCACAAAAAACTGGCATTTTAAAAGGGGTGTGTAAACTTTTTATATCCATTGCATACCTTTTTATAGAAGGTTTGTTGATGATTTGTTTTTTCTGTGGGTAGGTACTAGACAGCAGTTAAGAGAGTTTGAGGTGCATGTAAATAATACAACTAATTATTTACGCTTTTCTGTGAATGCATCAACACACAGTATGAATTTTCTTGATGTTAGTGTTGAAGTGGATGGGAATGGCTCCATTTTTACTAAATTGTATAAGAAACCATGCCATGCCATGTCAACTATCTTTTGTATAGGCATAGTAAGCGCCCCACCCACATTTTTAGTAACATGGTTAAGAATGAAGTTTTTAGAGCCTCCAGGTTAAATGTACGTGAAAAGGAGTTTCAAGAGCAGGTAGAAACTACACAGCATTGTTTAAGGATGAGAGGTTATAGTGACCGAGAAATAGTTGAAAATATAGAGAGGGTTCATAGGTTCATAGGTTCATACTAGGCTATCTGCCCTAGGGCATTTATAAGCCTAGCCAGAGTGTGTGTGGCTTTCGCCACCCCTTGGAATGAGAATACTATGCCCATTTAGGGTTTAGTTTACTGTGCCTCTGTCTAGTAGTGACACAGAGATGACCCCCGGGGTAAACCTACGATCTCCCATCCACTCGTCAAGATTTCTCTTGAAGAGAGTCAGTGAGGGGGCTCTGCCTGACATGGACTGAGATTCTGTTCCAGAGTGTAGGGAGCCTCTGGGTTATGAATCTGTCCCGCCAGCGCATCCTATTTATTTCTGTGTTGAGGTTCAAATCTCTTGCTCTCGTGGCTCTGATGGATTTGGATTTTCTGAGGTGGAGCATGTCCATTAATTCCAGATTGGACATGGCCTTGTACGTCAGGCATAGATCACCTCTGAGTAGGTGGTATGCGACTGAATAGAGCTGGAGTTTCTTCAGCCGGGCAGCATATGACATATGTTTGAGACCCTTTATCCTCTTGGTGAGGAACTTTTGGGGTCTTTCTAACTGCTGCAGGTGTCGGGTAAGATACATCCCAAATGGGGCATTGTACTCAATCATGGGCCTGATAAGAGAAGAGTACAGGGGCACAATGACCTCTCTTGATCTAGATGTGAATCCCTTCATGATAAAGTGGGCAATATAGAAGGTCTTCCTAACCACCTTGGCAATGTGAGTGTCAAATGAGAGGTTACTGTCGACTTGGGTCCCTAGGTCCCTGATTACCTCTTCCGTACTTAATGGATTACCACCTATGTGGTAATTTGTGGGTACCTTAGTTTTCACAAAGGGTATGACTATACATTTTTTGGCATTCAGTTTAAGGCCAAGGCTCTGGCACCAATTATCTGTTTCTATGAGGCCTTTCTGAAGTATGCTTGTGTCCGCTGGAGTATCAGTTATGGCGCCCAGTTTGCAGTCATCTACGAACTTTGTCAGCCACAATCCTCCTGTGTTTGCTTGCACCTCGGAAAAATAAATGCCAAACAAGAGGGGTCCCAGGACTGAGCCCTGTGGTACACTGCTTGTGACTGGCTTAGAGTCTGACATGGCTCCAGCAATTCTGACCTTGTGGGTTCTATCCTTGAGCCAGTTTGCAACCCATCTTGTGACATATGGGTTTACGTTTAAGCTGGTGAGTTTGTCAATGATGCCCGAGTGGGGTATTTTGTCGAAGGCTTTTGCAAGGTCAAGGTAGGCTGTGTGAACTGCCTTACCCTCATCAATGGCCTTAGTGACTGTTTCAAAAAAGTCGACTAGGTTCAAAAGGCAGGATCTGCCTTTGACAAAGCCGAATTGGGTAGGATCCAATGTCTGTAGGACCTCAATGTCTTTGTTTATGAGTTCCATAATGATCCTTTCCATAGCTTTGCAGACCAGGCTCGTCAAGCTTATGGGGCAGTAATTTCCAGGGTCCATAGAAGCACCTGCTTTGTGGAGTGGGACCACTGTTGCTGTACGCCACTCTTTGGGTACGTATCCTGTGCTATTAATACACAGTATGGGAATTGTGTGCAGATTACAGACATGCTCGACATGCCACATAGCTTGAGGGGCACCACAGCTAAACCTTATTTTTCAAAACCTGCATCAGACAGAGTAATGTATAATAGGAACAATTTGTGTAAATTAAGGGTACCATTACATTATTCTAGTAATGTCTCCATGTACATCAATGTTATTAGAAAACACTGGAAAGTCCTTATGACAGACAAAGATATTTCCAGAGCAATAGAGCCCACCCCTAGGTTTGTATTTAGGAACATGAAATCCTTAAAAAGGACATTATGTTACTCAAGGAATAAGCATGAGTATAGCAGTAATGCCACTTTAGCATGTGGCACTTGTACTGCATGCACTTACATTGACAGCAGTTCTACTTTCATACACCCTGACCAGGATAGAATATATAAGTTTAAAATCTTTGCTACCTGTAGCACCTCCCATGTTGTTTACTAGGCCCACTGCTTATTGTGTTCAAAATTTTACGTAGGCAAGACGGATAGAATGCTTAGAAAAAGAATAAAGTGACATCTGTATCATATTAGCAAAGAAAATAAAACTAATGCCCTTGCAAAACATGTCATTGCCAGTGGTACTGAGCATACTTTTAAGTTTTTGGTTATAGGGAGGGTGCACAAGACATTAAGAGGAGGTGACATCAGGAATAGTACTGAGCAGCTTGAGCCTCAGTGGATCATTAGACTGAGAGGTGATAGTGGGCATGGACTCCGTGATGTGGTCCCTATAAAACCTAAGCTGAAATCTAGGAACCTAAGACGTTGAATGTTTTTTTGCTTTTGTATTATTGTATTTTTATATTAGATATATATATATATATATATATATATATATATATATATATATATATATATATATGTAGGTTTACTATCACAATGCCGATGTGCACTTGCACGGCTATGAAGTATTCGAACAACAGATGTTCGAATACTTCATATTTTGGCAGGTGATGTGAGCGAACGTTACCATTGCGAATGGACTGTGCATTCGCAATTCTAATGTTCGCTCATGTAAGGGGATCGCGGTACAGTGCGGTTAGGGAAAATATATCCCTTTCCTCACTGTAGTGTGATCTCTGAGTTGGAATATTAAGTTGGGGGGGTGTGGGGGGCACAGCCCCCCACAGGGGGGGTGCAGTGGGGCTTGCATAACTGTGTGTTTAGGCTGGTTAGGTAGGTAGTTACAGGACGAGTGGGAGTGCTGTGTATTGCCGAAAATATCACGAGCCACATTTTCGACAATACACAGCTGTTTTCGACTTTAGGTAAATACAGAAATGTTCATTTCCGATGTATAAATTCGAAAATGCAGACACGTTTTGTTCTGATTTTCGAATTTATGATAGTAAACCATATATATATATATATATATATATATATATATATATATATATATATAGTTACATATGCATTTTTATAAATGTATTATGATTTCTGTATTTAGGTGCCATTCATATGCTTTTAAGACACTGTTTGTTTAAATAAGTTGAGTGCCTTGATGTCACATGATTAATCATGGGAGGTAGTATATGGTATTTAAACTGCGTTTTTTAGTTTGATAGACATTACCTGAAGAAGCAGCTTAGTCTGTGAAAGTACTTGTGGTGTCGACAATAAAATATTTTTTTATTGAAACTGGCCATTTTGGAGTCCCTCTGCCTTGCTGGATTAATTTTTAGGTAAAAAAAAAAAACATTGGCAGTAAACCTAGAACTTTTAATAACTTTTGCTGCTTTTTCACTTTTATTTATGTGAATAGCTTTACTTGCTATATCTTCCAGTAAATACTTTCCACTGAAGAAGAGCAAGGAAGAGAAGAAAGATGGGTTTTAAAAGGACAGAATAAGAAAATAGAATTGAGAGGATAAAGGGGGAGGGAAAGAAAATCAGATTGCCAAAATCTCTTTTAATTCCTTCTCCCATGTTATTATATATATTTATTTAATTATAATTTTTTTATAGCTTAATATCATCAATGCTTAACCTAGGTAAGAAAAACTTAACTGTTTAACTCCTATGCTGTCTCTGAACCATACTTCTCAACCTGGAAACATCAAAACTCTGGAGAAAGGCCCATGAAAAATAAGTACAAATCTGTATGCTGATTAACATAAAATTTGCATACATAATTATGCACCCCCACCCACTCCAATGGGACTGTGGGATACCAACTTTCAAATGCAAACTGAAGAACAGACGACCAAAAGGTTGGCAATGTCTTTTAATAGGTATTAATTCAAAATATTCTTTAAGAATATTTTAACAAATAGCTGATGAGAATATGTATAAGGACTTCTGCTTCAAATATTACTCACTGTATTGCCAGCTAGCTATTGTAATTAGTTAACTACAAAGTTGTATTTAATGGATAACAACTGAAAAGTTACTTATAAAGAGCGATGTATATAAATGTATATGTATATATGCGATATATAAAGTTATATCTTCTATTTGACTCATGTTTACACATGGGCTGTATGAATAATTTTAACATGCTCCATTCCTCAGCATGCGCATAGTATATTTCTGTTCTTTTACAGTCTTTTGCTGCATTGTAGCCATAACATAAGTGAGACAGGTTCAGTCTCTGCTGTTATTACTGCATTTGGTCATTGGCCAGGCAATCCTTTAGTAGTGCACAGTAACAGAATGAGATTTTAATGGGGCCCACAAACTATTCCACTACAAATTATAAAACACAAACATCTGCTTTAAAAAAATCCTGGACTTGATCTGTAATCTGCACACAATCCCCTTACTGTGTATTAATATTTCAGTTTCAGTGTTGAAATAATTTGAAACTTAAGTGCTGTCTTGTAGTAAATATACAATTTCTGCTTCTTAAAATGAATTAAATTAATAGGTGAAATTACATGATGCACAAGTGCTAGAAACACACATTCACAAGCATTTTATTTTGCGCTTGTTCATATTCGCATGCAGCACATTCACACACACAACATTTAAACACACACACACTATACTACAAATAAGTGAAATGCAGATCATATTGCAAATAAGCAAAAATGTGAAATGCATATTATACTACAAATAAGCAAAGTACAAATGAGGCTGCCGTTAGAGCTCATACTGATACAAATATGCCAAATGCAGATCTGTACTACAAATAAGCTTGAAAACAAACACACACATGAAATGCAGATCCATGAGTATATCACACACACACACACACACACACACACACACACACACACACACACACACACACACACACATACACACACTGGTTCGCTCTATTAGGTACCTTAGAATCCATCCGTCTGCCCATACTGAAAATCCCATGGCATTCATTCATTCTGCTGACTTAAGTCCACGTTTGTTCTTCTGCTTAAACCCAAATGCCTCTCATCGTTCTCTGCAGTAGTTCATTCTGCTGACTGAATCCCACGTTCGTTCTACTGACTTACATTCATGAAACGGCAGTCCTCCCATTCAAACAGACGCGCTTAATTCTGGCAGTCCTCCCATTCAAACAGACGTATGAGCTTACTCCCAGTCAAACAGACACGCAAGCTTAATTCCAATGGGCTGACAGAGCTGACGTCATTGCGCACGTGATGACGTCAGCTCTAAAAGCGCAAAATCTAAAAAATTGAAAAAATCGGAAATGAAGGGGTGCCACTCAGGAATCGTGGCACCCCATTATTGTGACCCCAAAACTCGGTAAAAACCGAGTAATTCGGGACAGTTGGGAGGTCTGCTCTGAACACAGCATCTGTCACCCACCACAGCAGTGAAATCTTACTTCTCCCATATGATAAATCTTAACCCCATTACCCATATCCCCACTTACTTTCCTCTAATGACCAAAATATCTTGTTGAGACAAGACACAATTGATTGCTTTGGATGCAGATTGCCAGATGCTTCTTCAACAAAAGCCCGCACCAACAGAACTTGCTACACTCCCACCCAACCTTAAATATTCTCTGCTACTCTGCCACCCCAACCATAAATGCCACCTGCTTAACCCCAATCCTTCAGTCTATCCTACATACTGTGCCAGCAACTGATCCACTTAACCCCACACATTACCCTCCCCCCAAATCAATCTAGCTCACCAACACTAATCTCGCAGAAAGAAATTATCCCTAGTAGGATTTACTAGAAAAAAAGCATCTGCCGGAGGCAAACCAGTTTTAATAATGAAAATAAAACAGCGAAGAAGCTTTCAGAATTCAAGGAGGAAAGGGATTATTGCCCCAATATATAAAGGAAGCTATAAAAGAAACTCCTTCAAAATCCTTTAGAATTAATAATTTGAGAATATAGAAGAAAAAACATTGTAGTTCACATTATTTAATAAAACTAATAAAACTTTCACATACACAATTCTCTCAAGTATTCTAACATCAAACACAAAACCTCATTTAAGTAAAGCTGAGAGTCATGTGACCTAACTAACATAACTAGTGATGCAATGTTTACACTTTAAAACCATGTTTAAAGAATGAGAATCATTAATACCAGGAATAAAGTAGCAGTCAGCCTATTAGTGCAATCACATTACATTCAGTTTTGTTCACTGTCATCTTTCCTTACATTTTGGTGAATAGTTTGCAGTACACAGAATTTAAATGTGTGGTCTGTACCCATCAAATCCTAAGCTACATGATTAGCAAGTGCATTATTCATGTTAAATTGTAATATAAATATGTTGTATAACACAATCTTTGAGCCACATGCCGTCTATTTTTACAAACATAAAATGCAGCACATAATGAAAACTCAGCTACTCAAGCCACATGCATTGTCACACAGCTAGTGGACATTCTAAGCTAAAAATTATTTGTCATAGTGGGGTAATTAAAGTGATCAGTGACCATAATGTATTTAAAGTAATTACAGTCATAGTACATGGAAACGTACCCTTCCTAGTATTAATTGCTTCCTGTGTGAAAGTCTTCCCCCCGGATTCACAAATCCTCCGTGTAAGACTTAATAAGTCTTACTCGGAGGCTGCAGTTGAATGGTATGACGTCAGCGTGCCATGAATATTCATGAGGGCACACTGACTCAACCGTAAGTCTTACACGGACTGGGTAGGAAAGCAGGGGGCGTGTCCGACTGCTGAGCAGTCTAAACGGCCACGCCCCTGCAAGGTTTGTAAAAGGAAAATGAAAGCACACAAGAGCGAGTCCGCACAAATGTCCTATCACCAAACACCACACTCCCTGACATTGTAAACCCCCATCACAGTTATGAAAAGTAAAAAATTAATTTTATTTTTTTAAATTCCTGAAATAGTTGCCCGTATTTGCACGTGTTTGCGCGGGTGTGCCCATTGCTTAGCTGTAGTTAGCAATTCCGACATGGAAAAGCATAAGAAAGAATGTTTATGCAAATCACACCAAATAGCAATAGTGTAATGGTAGAGTGTTCGCACAAAGAAGAGGCTTTCATGGTTCGAGCCCCACCACCCCCCTTCTTATTTATGTTTTAAATCAGTACATGGAATAATACCTGACACATATGATTAAAATATCAGTAAAAAGCAGTGAAATGGCCAATGTATCAGTGAACAAAATATTAAATTTTTAAAGGATCCTGATACATAATTGCTTGCAGTTAAGCAGCGCTTTACCCAGCGCAATAGAGTTGCCTACAGTTTAATAGCACTTTACCCAGTGCAATAGAGTTGCCCATAGTTTTATAGCACTTTACCTAGTGCAATAGAGTTGCCCAAAGTTTAAGAGCGCTGTACCCAGTGCAATAGAGGTGCCCATAGCGAAATAGCACTTTAACCAGCGCAATCTGTTTTCAAAGACGTGCGTGCCGAGCCACCCAGCGCACCATAGGGCAACGTGGAGCGACGTAGAGCAAAGTTGCTTAAATGCAGCCACAACCCCTAGCCTGTCTGGACAGTATGAAAATAAAAGGAATGACAAGGTTTGAACCCAAGACTCTGTGCATCTTAATCAAAGCATAGAACCACTAAGCCATGAGAACTTAGGAGAAGCAGCCACTGTTAACATACATATACTTAGTAATGGTAGATTAACCATTACTAAGCAGGTCTGCAGTCAGCCGAGAATTTTCAAAAATGGCCAATCACAAAAAAAGTGCAGGAAATGCGGCATATTTAAGCACCATAGGCGGGAATACTCACCATAACTGATTGTAGCTCACATCTGCAGTTAGAATGGCTGGTGCAGGAGAGGGTACACGCTTCCGAGCGCAACGTTGGGGCATCGAGGAGTCAAAATACATGGTTTGGCTCCTTGTCCACTGTCATGAGTCAAGACTCCTGCAGGGCCAGTTCCAAGGGATGGAGTACAAAGCAGAGGCTTGGAACCGGTTAGCTCATGACCTCACCAGTGTCACAGGCGTTCCTCGGACTGGTGAGCAGGTCTGTCACCACCATGCAGACCTGAAGAGACGGAAGCAGGACCGCCTGAACCAATGGATACAGGAGGTCCATGGGATGCAGGATGTCCCACAACTGAGTAGGAATGCAGTATGTAGGAATTGATAATTGATTCTGTATAACGGATAGGTATGTCTCAATATCCCTTAATTTACTTTACAGCTGCAGGTGACCGTGCTGCGAATCAGCAAGCCTATGCAGATAGGCTGCTAAGGCTGCACCACCAGGCAGGTTAGTGATTATTCTGCATGTATTGTTATATAAAATAGGGGAAAGAGCATGAAATAAAGTGTTGTAGTCCAATAATACAGCCATAAATGGCCTGAATAACTCCTCTGCATGTACTGTCAGATAAAAAAGTCAGAGAGACATATACCAACCTTCTGACTGACACAACGGTGTCCAGAGCAAACAAGCATGGGCCCCACCTTGGAAAGCTGAAAGGGCTATGCCTACCTAACCTAGTATTTTATAGCAGTGGGCTGCAATCATAGTGAGTACTGCAATCACCACACAGCAGGCTGCATGCAATTACTGAATGGTGGGCAGCAACTGGTGCAGAGGCTATCACATGCACAAGTGCAGATACCTAGAAAAGCAGGCTGTACCTGCTGTCCACACATGCAATAATATCATTGCAGGTACAGGGAGATAGAGAGCGAGAGTGAGAGAGAGACACAGACAGAGACAAAGACAAAGACAACAGAGAGAGAAACTGAGACAGAAACAGAAACAGAGGGAGAAAACCCAAAACAAACAACCAACCCCCCCCAAAAAAAACCCTACAAAACTGTAACAGATGGAGCAGGGAAATACAGAGGTATGGTATGTGTAACTCATATGTATGTGTTGGCATGTAGTAGATGTTCCTGAAGAGTACTCTACACACTGCAAATCATTCATGTGTGGCAGCAGTATGTTTCTATCTGTATCTGCATATGTGAATAGGGCAAGGGACATACTACAACTGTTAGTGAAGGGTGGACAGATATCTGTTGTTGAAAGTTGTTATGTGCATATATCTATGTAGGTCGTAGTGTGTGGCATAGAAAACAGCAGGCAGTGCTGATATATGTCATGTGCTAGTTAAACGCTGTGGGACTGATTTGTCAGATCTGCTGTGTTACAGCCAGTGAGGCCTGCTAAAGCTACATGGGCCAAGGACACCCACATGCATTCTGCACAACACTGTGCAATATAATCACATAACTGTACATCCCACAACTGTCGCATAACTGATATCCCCACCATGTAAGTTGGACTGTACATGTGTCTATATGTACATCTATGTGTACAGCAATGGATGTGTACATGTATGTATATAGATATGAGTATATATATATATATATATATATATATATATATATATATATATATATATATATATATATATATATATATATATATATATATATATATATATATAGATATATATATATATGTATATATATATATATATATATATATATATATATATATATATATATATATATATATATATATATATATATATATATATATATATATATATATATATATATATATATATATATATATACACATATATATAGAGAGAGAGAGAGACATGGGGCCATATGTACTGCAACAGGTGTGTGGTGACCAAGGCATGGACTGTAGACAAGTGTAGATACTGCAGTGCCATTCCTCCTTTCCAAAACACTGTACCTATTAACTACCACATAGGTAGAGATCTACCCAACACTGAAGGTGTGATAAGGGAACATGGGACACAGGTGGTCAGTAGCCACCTCTTTGATAAAGACAGTGCCACACTAGACCTGTAATCTGTTTGTGTGGTATGTGTCATGACAACAGGTGTGTCATCTAGGGAAATATAGGTCAGTGTTCCCCTCTACTCATCACAATGCCCTGTGTGGTATGTACCTCACATGACAACTGCAGCAGGTGGAGAGGCCACATACATACCTCACAGAGGGTACCACTGGCCACAAACAGATTCCCTATGCAGACTGACTCACAAAACCACATCTAGACTGTATTGCATACTGGCCATACAGAGGTGACCTCTGCTGGACATACAGAGGCATGTCACACCCATAGCTGGGTGACAACCACCATGGAAACATATCACAATCCCTCCGGGATACATGCTCTAGGGCCCTAAACCTCGTCAGCTCACTAAACAGCACATGCTGGAGGGATAGGTTCCTATCTCAGAGATATGCCATACACTGGAATAGACCACCTAGCAATAGCAAACAAGGCTCCCCATCAGCAGTTGTCATAAATACCTCTGAGGAGTGTTTGGGAGATTGGTAATACACGCCAGGAACCCCCTCTGTGGTTCTGGTTGGCAAAGGCAAGTGAAATCAAATACAATTGTGTGTCAAAGGCCAGGGTAGCATATGGCTAGGCTGCCATAGGCCCTAGGGCCAATAGCATATAACCTACCCATGACACTATGTACTCACACATGTACTCAATGCAATACCTGCTATGTGAGGTTGAATAAGTGTAATGCTGAATGTGTGCAAGGTCTGTAAAGGTGTGATAGGTTAGTGTGAAGTTGTATCTGACATGGTAGTGTCTATCCTAGCTGTGACACCAGGGAAAGATGTGTATTGTACTGTTAGGCAGACATAGTAGTATGGCATACGATGTGACGTAGTTCCTTGATGACGACCGTGGTGGCTCATTGTAGGCTAAAGCAATACATGTATGCTTAGTGAGTGGTACTGCTGGTGAATCCAACTCCCATAGGAACAGTAGTACTACCTGAAGCTGTAGGCCTAAACAGCACAGTATGGTATGTGTTCACATTACTTGAAAACACTGTCATGTGTGTTTCCTGTAGTCTGCACAGAGGACAAATCTCAGGCATAAGGGTCTGTAAGTAGTGGCACACAGTACTGTATGGTACACAGGTAATGCTCATCTGTGTTGGCATACAGTGGTGCGTTGTATGTTTGTCTGATGTGTGTGTAATTATGCCTGTACCATGGCTGCAATCATATGTGTGTTACAGGGTATACGTGTATATCCAGCAACATATATACTCTGTGACAGCAATATGCCACCTATAGTAACAACTGTACACATATGTTAGGCAGGGCTATGGCATCAATGACTAGTGTGGTTGAATGGTACTACTGTAACTGTACTTTACATTCATTGCAATGGATGACATCTCTTTTCGTGCATTGGCATGATATATACCTCTGTGTCGAGGTTGTGCATTGTGTCACAAAAAGTGTGCTGGGTACTGTTGTATAGTGCTGTGATATATGGAGTATGCCAGGCACTGTTAGTCAGTTGTGGCCTGAGAACTAATAAGTGGTAGTGAACGTGTGTAACCCCTGACAGAGAAATGGATGGATTATATGTCAGTAAAGTGATATCTTTGGTTAAAGGTTTAAAGTGTGCCACAGGACTCGCTCACACATATTGTTCATATCTTTTTCGGCCAGATGGCCCACCAATGCAATCCATCATATACAGCAGCGGATGAAGATGAAATTGTCCAAAGCCTGGTGCAGCAGTACACTATGCTGTTTTCCCGAAGCAGCCAGCATGAGCAGGAGTGGACTGCACTGTGGCAGGATCTTGTTCGTCGGGTAAATGACATAGGCATGCATAACCGGACATATGAGCAGGTACGCCATCACTGCAATGATTTAATTAGACATGTCTGGCGGCGTGCATCTGATATCCAAAGACAACAGCTTGCCACAGGTGGTGGGGGTGGCCATTCACCCCCCCTCACCAGAGTGGAGGAGCTGCTCCTAAGCGTGGCGGCTCCTGGACAACAGCAGCAACAACCTGTGACATGTGTTGTCATGGAGGCCGGAGCCACCCAGCATGTTCACATGGAGCGAGCAGGTAACATGCCCTATCTGTAGACTACAGTTAACTGTATTATTAGATTATGTCTACGTGAGATGTGTACTGTGTGTTTAGCAGTTGTGCTGCCTAGTGTTATGCAATACTGATATTTGGAATATTATCTCCACGCCTGTGACTGTTGACTGTTGTTTCCACTGTAGTTTAGCATACCCACTGTAGCAATGCCACAGTTGTGGCCACTGACGAACTCTTTCATATTCTCGTAGGTCCCTCTGGTATGACAGCAGGGCACACGATCCATGCTGGTGAGTGTGGTATAACTGCAATGTTGGTAATGAAATGTGCATGTCATAGGTGAGGTGTAGGCCATGTACATGTAACACACCTATGCATAATGCATGCCGTGCATGTTTGCTGTAAGACGTTGCACAGCTCAGTAATGTCAGTAGCTGCCTCAATGACATGCAATACACAGAGCATCAGACACAGTTGTGGCAACACCGTACTGCACATTGGATATGCATAGTTGCTACAGCTGTACACAACATACCACGTTTATCATATGCAGTACACAAAAACATGCTACATATGGCATTACCACACACCCTCTGTAAGGTCACACTTCAGTATCTCACATGTCATCCACACACACATGATGTACCTCAGGGGTAGAGGCCTATCATGGGGCTGTGCAACACTCTTCAACACATAACACAGTCGTGTTAGGCAATGTTCCCTATTGGGCACCTCACACACCCATGTACAGAGTGGCTGTGTAATTGTGAATGTAGCCGTGGCACTGCAGTTCAGGTACAGCATGCTAGGCAGTGGTCTGTCACACATTAGTAGCCATGAGTGACCATAAGATGCATGATGATGATGGCACATGGTACTACACCCCATCCAGTTACAGTGACCACAGTACTACACATAGCAGTCATTGCTTTGCACCTCAATGTTGTGTGTGTGTGTACAAACATGTGCACCTATACACAATATGCATAGCATGTTGTGTGTGTGCTTACATATGCCAGTATACACAATATGCACAGCAGTCACCATCTGTACAAAGTGTCACATATATGTCCCGGAATGCTATTGGGTGTATAGGTCACATGACACACATTGGGTATGTGTGGTGTTTAATGTTGCAACCATAACCACTGTACAAGTGCCATGTTGAGCATTGGGATTCCTTCACGTCTACATGCACCACTCATCCCGTGTGTGTACATAGCATGCATGTGCTACACCTGTCCCCACTATTATCTGCTATGAACACAGACACTGTAATCACACATGGCAATCTATGTGCCACACAGATAAGACATGCAGCCATGGTATGTATACGTGTGAGTGATGGTGCACAGGACATTGCAGAGCTGATAATACATGCACAGCAATGTTGTGTCCATGTACACATTGTGTTCCAGGGTGTTGCCAATCACTGAACAACTACACACATGCATCAAAGCCATGCATAATGTCATTAAATAGGGCCATCTACACTTGCACTGCATAGTCTTGAGTAACACATATTCTGCATGCTGACACGTGTGAGGTGACTGTTTGTCTTGTGATACTGGCACCCACCTTCACCCATTATTGAGTATGTGCTGGATTGATGGTGTGTGTGTGTATGTGCTGTAGTGAGGACTGTATTTGTGTCCATGTGTGCATGTGTTTATGTGTTATGTGTGCATGTGTGCTAACATCATGTACAGATTATAAAGTGTGTTTCCTGTCTTCCACTCACAGGTGCTGAGTTTGGGGTGGCTGAAAGCAGCAGGGAACCTGAAGTCACTGCCACTAATAATGGAGATGATGAGACATGTATTTTGGCACAGGAAGGTTTGACAGGGTCTGTTGTTGGTCCACCAATCGACAGTACACAGCATTCAACCCCATCTATGTGCACACTCATACTGCCGATACATCCCTCATCACCAATGGCCTTAGCCAAGGGACAGCATACAGTTGGCATTGACCAGGAGATTGTGGTATCCATGGCACTTGCATCCCCTCACAGCAGCCATAGCCGGATTCCTGAAATGGTACCACATTGGTGGATGTCCAAGGGTTCTCAGGGGAGCACCACTGGTCATATTGCCCCTGGCAAACGTGCTCCCAGAGGTATTACAACCTCCAGTATGTTCCGGGCTGTAATGCAGGCACAGGCATGTATGAAAAGTTACACCAGACAGGGACTAAGGGATCAGAGGGCCCATTACAGTGCTATCAATGACAGCATCCATGACCTTGCTGGTGCCATCTGGAATTTCACCGAGGTCATTGATAGATGTTGGGGGGGAGACAATAGATGCCCTCCACAATGTCTCTTCCATGAGCCAGGACTGTGCGGGATGGGTGACACGTCGACACGGACACATGTCAGGAACAGCAACAGCTGGCAGTCGACGTGGACAGCACACAGATCACAGCCGCTCCCGTAGTGGCAGTACCAGCCCCAGCAATGCTGGGGCTGGCCTGTCTATTGACCATCCTAGTAGACCATGTGCATGTGGCTCTGGCCAGTCCCAGCAGGGACATGGGTCCAGTCATCATACCTCTGCCTCTGATGATAGTACCCAGTCAGGGTTGGTACCCGATACTGCCCGTAGCACCCCTGCCAGGCACAGGTCTATACCCAGGGACAGTGATCTGTACAGCCTAGCAGGTACAGTCTGTGGCTGTCCCACAACCTCCCGTATATGGCAGTCACATGGTGGAGCTGTGTGTATGCAGACACACACACAGTAACCAAACAAGTAGGGCTCACACATACACACACACACATTACATCAACATTGGCCCATGCTGTACTGTTGTCCCTCACACACACACATACACACACACACACACACACACACACACACACACACACACACACACACACACACACACATGTCAATTGGATGGGTCAATGTCAGGCTCTGGCAAACCAACAACACACCCTGTGCATATGATGACACCTGTGCCACCTCCTGTCATCTGTAACATTGATGCAGGAACAGGCTAATATGGTTCTGATGCACAGGGTGACATTATAGCAGTGTAGCAATATTAGCAAGTTGTCAACAGGAAAGTGTAATGATATCCTTGTAGGTATATCTGAGCAGGCATTATGCATCACAGCTCTGATTGTCAATGTAGCATTGTTTACACCAGTGTTAGGTCTAAGTATGTATTGTCCACCCATGTGCCACTTGGTTGAAGTGTACAGTGTTGCCAGCATGTGTCAGTGAGTGAACAGTACGTATGTGGTGTGTGCATTACAGATTAGCAGGTGTACATCTGTGAACATGGTGGGTGCACACTGTCTGCATGTACGTGCATAGTGGACACATGGAATGTGTGACATACCCTATTGTACACATTGTTAACATCTCATAGTATCTTTGAATGGCCAGTATGCATTCTACTACAGATATGTACTAACATGGGTACACATGTGTATGACATGGGTCAACAGTATGCTGTGGGTGATACTGTTGATACCTGTCAATGATTCGCAGTCTGGTAGTATACACAACCTCAACAGCATAATTATAACCAATCATTAGATGATGTCCTGACAAATGACACACAGTTGTAGGGAACTCAGTAACAGTTGGGTCCTTCTTGTACTATACTATAACAGTGACCACTGGTATTGACCACCACCCATACCTGGGACCACACCTGTTTGGCATATAGCCCTCTTAGGTACATGCAAACACACTAGGGATATGTCCATCCACATCTGGAAATGCATGCATTGGTCTACAATGCATTCCCTGGATGGGAAGCATATCCTACACAAGGGTATCATACAGACAGATACCTGTTGTCCAATACATGCTGTATAGTAGTAAGCCGACTATGGCATAGTCACCCACATTTACTATACATACTATCCTGACAGTACCACATAGGTGGTAGCCCTCAACATGTATGTTGGGTAACAATGTGTACATACAGCCACGTGTTATGTCATCTGTCCCTTGGTATCCACATATCCATAGGTATTGTGGAGTCCCTCAGTGTGTCACATAAGACATTAGGAGCCTGAATGCATATCCACAGGGCTGTTGTACACCTATGATGACTGTCCATTATTGCCAGTCGTTGTTGTGTATGAACATGTCTGACATATACCCCAGGCATGTACCCTCACTCACAGTACTCTATAGTAACTGTCATGGGTGTGTGTGGCACAGATGACCTTGGACACAGATCACTACAGTGGCCGGGCTTGTCACATACATACATATGTGACCTATGATCTGAGAAGCAGTGGCACAATCTGTCAAAGGCAACAAATGCATTCATGTAGTATGCAGGCTTCATACCTATGTACTGATTGAGGTCACATGTACACATATTTATTTGCCACGCAGATACCTGATGTGTGTAATGCACATACTGTTTTAATCATATGTCATACCATAGTAAAAGCAAAACCCACACTGCATTGACCAACTGTGTCTCACACACACACACACACACACACACACACACACACACACACACACACACACACACACACACACACACACACACACACACACTCAGCAATTGCAGGATTCAAATTGCTACCTAACTATGTTATGATACTAGAGACATACGCATTAACATGGCACGCTATATGCTTTGCTGGGTGGCCTCTCTTCTCCTGCTATATTTGTAGGATGCTGACATCATCAGACTGGACATGGTAATGTGTGTACACTTTGTTTTATGCAATCCCAGGAATGAGCCATGTGGGTTGGCAGGTGTCAACAGCTTGAACAGGACCCCATAATCCTCACCTTGTGTGATCTATCTGTGGACACATTGACATCCCTTCATATGTCAACACATATTTATGCACAGATTGTTGGTTTTGTGGATACATGTGTCAGGGGTGTTGATAAAGGGCTATTCAAAGGCTATGTGGGACATGTGTGGCTCTGTTCAGTGATGTATGTCCTGGGTGTCTACCTTGCAAACAGTCTAGCATGTTTGGGAACCATGATCTGCACATGAACATACCACAGTTGGTAGGGTTGTTTGTTTGTCAGCTTCCAATAGCTCTGTGTATGACTTCAACCATGATGGACTCCATGGCCTTTCAGATCAGACTTCATAGGCTTACTAGACTATACTTCCCATGGTGTGTTGTGCACCTACACTTGTGGGGAGTGTCATATGTTGCTGTAACACATTCAACGGTTCCAGATCCTGTGTAGAGGGTGAGGCTCAACAGACTGTTCAGGTGCAGGGTCTGTTTGTTCTGTAGTTCATGCATGACACATATTGGGAAACAATGTAATCCAATTGCTGCCATGCTTTTGGCTTGGGGGAGCTGTTCAGCCATTCTACATGTGAGATCCCCTGGTATGATGACTGGGACTATGGTCAGTGGGAGGTGGGTATGTCTATATGGGCTTGTCTGACAGGATGTCGGCATTGTCAGTCAGGTACAGTTGGCCCTGACTCAGGACATATATGAGTGTACATTGCTATTTATGACATAGCTGAAGGAGGTGTCATGATTCAGTCTGGAATCTTTCTCAGCTACTCTTTACAAAACACCAACAAACCTGAGCACTAATCCCTGTTATACTCTTTTACACACTTAACACCCTACTGATCCTTTGCGATCAGGCTACGGAGTATGTCAACATAATATCCTGCCATGTCCAGGGGTCGGTTTCATGTGTACTCTCCAGTCCAGCTAGTGAATATTGTGGTTTTGACACATTGTCACATCTGCCTCATGTACACAGACAACCCTCTCCTCCTCCCAACAATATATGTGAGAGATGCAACAATATTGACATACAGGAGGCTGAGCTCTCTTGACCCATGACTGGCATAGTCTATCAGGTGGTGAAGGTAACCACACACACCACATATCAGTCTCACATAAACCTATAGCAACAACAATCAAACCACATTATTACACATAAACATACTCGGAGGATCTACATAAACTCTGCCTAAGCAGCAGAGACCTCCAAAGCAGACACACAAACAACTGCTATCCCACTACAATACCCACATATCATATAGTTCACAATGTCAAGTGTGCCACACAGTCACTGCCCTTCGGGCTAAACAACACACCTAATACACTTGTAATAGGTGACACTTATTGTCAGACACACTGACGTCCCACTCACCAGGCCAAACAAGGGAATAGTCACTTTGAGCTGTTTCTCAGGTGGCAGGATCCACAACATAACACATGCACTCAGGTCACTGCACAGCAAGTGCAGGACTGGCTCCAGCATTGTCCATGCTAGTGCGTACACCCTCAGATGTCCCTCCCTGGACCACATGACATGATGCATAGAGGAACTCTCTGATCATGTAGCCCAGGCCAGTATGACCCTGACCTTGTCTAGTATCTTACACTCACCAAGTATGATGTCACAGTATACCAACAAACTGATCACGTTTAACAGTTGGCTAACATATTGGTGTCATTCACAGGGGATACAGTGTCTGTCAGTCTGGGGTGACATGCTCGACATGCCACGTAGCTTCCCTATGGACAGCTTGCAAATGTCACCCTTGGACTTTCGAATACTGGCTAAGACATTGCTACCACCATACTGCTTTTTTTAAGCAGGGCTCAAAAGACAAACCCACCTCCATAGACATTACAGAGTACATGACACTGAGGGTAATGCTGCTCAACACCAGATGTGTTACCCTCAAATTGCGACCACTCAGGAATCTCCTCAGTATGGACAACAGCGATATCTGTGCACTAACAGACATCTGGTTCAGGCTCCCAAATGCACACCAGCACTACCAGGTTATATTTCATACCATGTTTTCTGACCACAAAACTCAGAATGGCCAACACAAATAGGGGGAGTATCCATATACATCACAGATACACATACCTCCGGGTTGGTAGCAATGCACAAAGCATCACAGACCATACATATGCACCTAACATTGTGCATATCTGCCTTTTGGTTTGTTGCCTGCTACAGACCACCCTTTCAAACTCATGAACCACACTTGGCTTTCCTGGAAACACTGGACAATATGAAGGTCTCCCCAAACACCATTATATTGGGTGACTTCAATTACCCACACATTGACTGGGGATAGTACTCAGGCCCCAACACCCTTGCCCAACATTTGCTACTATT
The DNA here is from genome assembly GCF_019279795.1 of Protopterus annectens. NCBI lineage: Eukaryota > Metazoa > Chordata > Ceratodontiformes > Protopteridae > Protopterus > Protopterus annectens. Next base: position 619,945,759 of record NC_056734.1, on the reverse strand, counting down.
TGTACACTAATATGCTATGGCACAACCGGTCACGACACCCACAAGAGGGGACAACATATTGGACATGATCATCACCAACATGGGGATTCTATGTTCCACACCTGAGATATACCCCTCATTGGTAAGGTCAGAACATACATTTATCTCACTGGACATCCATATCCCATCCACACGGCCATCCTGGGTAATCTTGGTGAACTTTTCAAAAGCAAACGTCACACTTTTCCAAACCAAGGTGGTATCCTTCAGAGACCCTGGGACAGTGGTAAGTATGGCTCTGACTGCTGAATCCTTTACATACACATTCTATGGACACCTAGTGGACTGCATGGATTGTGCTATTCCAAATAACAACTGGACTCACTCCTCCAATGGCAGGGGACCTGTCTGTTAGACCCTGGCCATTAATAAGCTATACAATGAAAGGAGGACACTACAACATGATAGAGCACAATCCCAGACAGGGAAGGCATCTGTGATCTGTACTACCAGACAGCTACAATCATTCATGTATTTATGTCAGGCCTGCTTCTCATGGACAATTGCACCAGACATGTAGGACACTCACAAGGCCTTCTTCAGTTAATTCAGGTACCTGGGTGGACACTCACTGATATGCTGTGAGTTATTGCGTACTGACTAAACATACCCTGAACTCACAGACATTGCCAACATCCTGGCAAACAGGTTCAGTGCAGATGTCTCCCCCCCATCCCCCCTAAGGAGCTACTGTCCATCCCAACAGAGTGTAACCTCCCTGACATCACAAATAAACAGGTGAGTGCTGCCCTCCCCACAGAGGACAACACAGCATCAATGGGACCAGACAGTGTCCTGGCCTGCGTCTTACACGGGCTTCATGACAGACGTAACCCTCACATTACATCACTGTTCAATATCAGAGTTACTGCAGGATATGTACCCACGGAATGGCATACAGTGATAGTGGTCCTGCTCCACAGAGTTGCTGCCACAACAGACCACAGACAATATCGGCCTATAAAGCTAACTAGCCTGTTTTGCAAAGCTCTGGAGCGTATTGTAATGGGACTCATGCACATAGACATTGGGAACCTACAGACACTGGGTCCTACACATTTCAGCATTGTTGTGGGCAGATCTTGCCTCCTGGACCTGTTCATATTCTTTAAACAGTTACTAGGTCCGTCGGTGTAGGGACGGTCATCCACACAGCCTGCCTGGACCTTGTACAACCCTTCGACACAATACCCCACTCGGCCATTATGCATTGGCTCACCTGCATTGATATCGACACATATCTTACACGATGGATTGCTACCTGGATCAGGGATAGCACCCACATGCTCAGTTTTGCAGGTGCAATGTCTGACTATACACCAGTTACACATAGCATCATACAAGGCTCAGTCCTGGGACCTCTCTTGTTAAGTATATATTTGTGTGACATACGGCTAACACAGGAAGAATATGGCTGACCATGTTCACAGATGACTGCAAACTGGGTGCCATAATCAACTTTCCGGCTGGCACATGCATACTCAAATGGGGTCTCACAGAGATAGGATGACTAGAGCCTGAGCCATGGACTACAGCTAAATGCCATTAGTTGCATAGTCATCCTCTTTGGGAATAACAACATGCCCACACATTACCACATAGGTAGTAATCCATTACATATGGTAGTAGTTGTTACGGGTTTGGGGACACAACTTGTTTGTACTCTCACCTTTGACAATCACGTTGCCAAAGTGGTTAGACAGAACTTCTATATAGCCCACCTTATCCCATATGGTTTCACATGTTGATCAAGTGAGGTCATTGTGCCCCTATACTAGTCACGACCATGCTTCATTACAATGCCACATTTGGGATGTACCTTACCCAACACCTGCAGCAACTGTAATGGACACAAATGTTCCACAACAAGCAGATGTAGGGACTCACATGGATGCCCTGCACAGTTCAGATACAGTAACTCCAGCTCTACTCAGTCATTTACCACCTACACGGATGTGTTGTGTGCCTGTAGTTTAAGGAAATATCTGAACCAGATTTAATGGACATGCTCCACCTCAGGATATCCGACTCCCTTGGAGCTACACACTCCAGGGACATATACCTCAGCATAGATGTTAATGGGACATGCTGAAGAGACAGATTCTTATCCAGGAGGCTCCACTCAATCCAGATTGTAATCCCGGTTTTGCATGGACAGAGCCACCCACTGACCACCTACAGGAGACATCTTGACAAGTGGATGGGTGATCGTATGTTTACCCATGGGATATCTTCTGGGTCCCTGCTAGACAGAGGCACAATACACTAAACGTAAATGGGCTATCTTGTGTGACCTACTATTCACAGGCACAGTGTTCTACTTTCACAGGGTTGCGAAAGCCAAACACACTCTGGCTAGGCTTGTACGTGCTCTAGGGTGGATAGGCTAGTATCGACCTCTGAATCTATGCTAATGTTCAGGATGCACAATGTTTATTGCTGATACTGTTTGCAGGTTTTATTGTCTTTGCTTTCCCTCTTTCTATGAACAACTTGGGTATCTGCAGAACATATTTAATAATGACAGGGTTCCACTATATTATATATGTGTCTGTTGTCCTATAACTGTGTGCACAGGCAAATTGCTGGATAGTGAGAGGTTCCTGGGTTAACACATGCAACTGCCTGATATGTGTGGCCCACTGCTGTACTCTGACATGGCCTAAGTGTGTGAGCATGCCCAGTTCAGACTGTCAGTGTTCTGTTGCCTGACATATGTCTCATTTATTCAAGTGTGGGAGCATGCCAAGTGTGACCTTTCAGTATGTTGCTGTCTGAGGTACACTACATCTGTTGATGTATGTGTACATGTCCAATATTAACATTTCTACTGTGTGTGTTGAAAGTCAGGTTCTATTCTTACTGCGGGACTCACATTTGTGTCATAACTCGACAGGGATTATGCTGTGCCTGCAGGGTTTCCATGGAATACTTAGCATAGACTTATCAACATTTCTTCATACAGGCTGACCACTGCAATACTGTCATGGCTTAGTGGTTCAGTACTATGACTATAGTGCGAGGCCCATCACTGCTTTATATTTTCATACTGAGCAGACCAGACTGCTTAAGGGCCAGTAGAGCAAATATGAGCATGTTGCCTTTTGTTCAGCTATGCCCTACTTAGGTTCATAGGTTCATAGGTTCATACTAGGCTATCTGCCCTGAGGCATTTACAAGCCTAGCCAGAGTGTGTTTGGCTTTCGCCACCCTCTGAACTGATTTTACTGTGCCCTTTTTAAGGTTAGTTTACTGTGCCTCTCTCTAGTAGTGACACTGACGTAATCCCCATGGTAAACCTACGATCTCCCATCCACTTGTCAAGATTCCTCTTGAAGAGAGTCAGTGAGGGGCTTTGCCTAACATGGACTGGGATTCTATTCCAGAGCGAAGGGAGCCTCTGGGTTAGGAATCTGTCCCTCCAGCATGTCCACTTTATTTCTAAGCTCAGGTTCATGTCCCTTGAGCACATAGCTATACGGTATTTGGATTTTCTGAGGTGGAGCATGCTCATTAATTCCGGGTTGGACATGGCTTTATACGTCAGGCATAGATCGCCTCTAAGTAGGCGGTATGCAACTGAGTAGAGCTGTAGTTTCTTTAACCGAGCAGCATATGGCATCTGTTTGAGTCCCATGATCCTATTTGTGAGGTACTTTTGGGGTCTTTCTAGTTGCTGCAGGTGTCAGGTAAGGTACATCCCAAATGGGGCATTGTATTCAATTATGGGCCTGATGAGGGATGAATAAAGGGGCACAATGACCTCCCTCGATGTAGATGTGAATCCTTTCATGATAACGTGGGCTATATAGAAGGTCTTTCTAACCACTTTGGCAATGTGGCTGTCAAAGGGGAAATTACTGTCAACTTGGGTCCCCAGGTCCCTAATTACTTCTTCCATACTTAATGGATTCCTGCCTATGTGGTAATTTGTGTGCACTTTGTTTTTGCCAAAGGGTATGACTATACACTTTTTAGCATTTAGCTTTAGGCCATGGCTCTGGCACCTGTTATTGTCTCTATGAGACCCTTTTGGAGGATGCTTGTGTCATCTGGAGAGTCAATTATGGTGCCCAGTTTGCAGTCATCTGCAAACTTGGTCAGCCACAGTCCTCCCATGTTAGCCTGTACCTCTGAAAAATATATGCCGAACACAAGAGGTCCCAGGACTGCGCCTTGTGGGACGTCACTTGTAACTGGTTTAGAGTCTGACATGGCTCCAGCAATTCTGACTATGTGGGTTCTGTCCTTGAGCCAGTCTGCAACCCATCTTATGACATAGGGGTTTATATTTAAGCTGGAGAGCTTATCTATGATGCCCAAGTGGGGTATTGTGTCAAAGGCTTTTGTGAGGTCCAGGTAGGCTGTGTGGACTACCTTCCCCTCATCAATGGCCTTGGTGACTGTTTTAAAGAAATCAACCAGGTTTAAGAGGCAAGATCTTCCCTTAACAAAGCCAAATTGGGTAGGATCCAGTGTCTGTAGGTCTCCAATGTCTTTGTTTATGAGTTCCATGATGATCCTCTCCATAGCTTTGCAGACTGGGCTAGTCAGGCTTATGGGGCAATAGTTTCCAGGGTCCGTAGATGCAACACCTTTGTGGAGTGGGACCACTGTTGCTGTACGCCATTCTTTAGGTACATATCCTGTAATACGGCTGAGATTGAACAGCAGCTGTATGTGGGGGTTTAGCTCTTCTTGGAGCTCATGTGAAACACAGCCCAGGACACCATCTGGTCCCACTGATGCTGTGTTTTTTGCTTTGGAGAGGGTGGCTCTCACCTGAGCATCTGAGATGTCAGGGAGGTAGCACTCTGCTGGGATAGATATTTGCTCTTTGGGGGGGGGGGTAGACGTTTGCACTGAACCTGTCTACCAGGATGTTGGCAATGTCTGTGGGTTCAGTGTATTTATTGTCATTTTGGACCAACTCTGAGCATATCTGGGAGTTGCCACCCAGGTTCCTAACATAACTAAAGAAGGCCGTGTGATTATCTTTAATGTCCTGTGCAATTTTTCTCTTGAAGCTGGCCTTGGATGATTTTATGAGGGATCATAGTTTTTTGCTAGTACTGATCAGAGGTGCGCTCCCTTTTAGGGATTTTGCTCTATCATGTAGTAGCATCCTCCTTCTGTTGTACAGCTTTTTTATGGCTGGGGTCCACCAGGCAGGACACCTGCCTTTGGATGATTTGGTCTTGGTTTTGTTTGGGATAGCATGATCCATGCATTCCTGAAGGTGTCCATAGAATGCATTTATAAAAGATTCTGCAGTTTGAGCTGTACTTTCCACTGGCCCGGGGTCCTTGAAGGATTCCACCTCAGTTTTGGAAGTGTGACATTAGCTTTTGAGAAGTTTTTCACTGTGGTTTTCTGGGCTGTGGGTGGGATCAGGATGTGGATATCCAGTGGAATTGATTTATGGTCCGATCTTAACAATGAGGGGAATACCTCTGGTATGGAGCATAGAGTCCCCATGTTGGTGATGACCAGGTCCAGTATGTTATCCCCTCTTGTGGGGGTGGTGACTAGTTGTTATATAGGATTTGAGTTTATAAATTCTAGGAACCTTTGGCCTAGGGTGTTGGGTCTTGAGAACTGCTCCCAGTCAATGTTTGGGTAGTTGAAGTCACCCAATATAATGGTGTTTGGAGAGACCTTCATATACTTAGACCCAGCTTGTCCAACATTGCTCAGTATTAACCAACAGTGCTGGACGTTGCCCAATATTACTCAACATTGACCACAGATGTGCTAGTTGGTGTGTGCGATTTTCTTTACATATATTACATGGTGGTAAATGCTGTTTAGCACTGCTTTATATTGTTTAACACATGTCAATCATGCCTCAGGTGGTGCTGCAGGGCTGGCTATGTTGGATGCACATACTACACTCCCTATACATGTTTGGAAGCAGGTGGTGTCAACTTAGGCATCCCTTTTACTATATGTGCGAGTCAGAGAGAGGTATAATTTCCAGGGTTCCTACTGAGCCAGTGTATGTGCTATAGATTGCCTCTTTGCCAAGGCCAAAACATACTGGACACGCCTCCTTCTGACTACTGGGGCAGGCTCAGGTTGTTCTTCCTCTGAGTCACACTTTGCCTGTGATGGCCTTGGCAATGGTGGGGGGCTGTTTGGCCCAGGCCTATGCTGGTCCTGCTGCAGCCGTTTTCACAGGATCATATTATGTAGCATAGCACATACCATGACAATTTGGGTACATGTAGTTGGTGAGTACTGCAAGGCTCCACCAGATGTGTCCAGGCACCGGAACCGTGACTTGAGCAGCCCAAACACACGCTCGATTACATTTCATGTTTGTGCGTGTGCCTCATTATGGCATTCCTGTTCAGGTGTGTGTGCGTTTCTGATGGGTGTCATCAGCCATGGCTCCAGTGCATAGCCAGCATCCCCCACTAGGTGACCATGTGGGATGTCCCCATATGCAAATGTCTGGTACAGCTGCGTCAGATGCCAGATATGGGAATCATGGTAGCTTCCAGGGCAGCCAGCACACACATTCAGTATTATGCCCTGGGCATCACACACGACCTGGCAGTTGATGGAGGGGAAGCCCTTGCGGTTGAAGTAGGCCCTACCCCGCTCACCGGCTGGTGCTTTGATGCATATGTGCGTGCAGTCTATTGCACCCACTACCTCAGGGTATTCCGCTATTTTCTGGAAGAGACGCATATTGCTGGCCAATTCCTCATGGGAATTGGGGAAGTATACATTATCACCGACATGTGCTGACATGGCATCCAGGAACTGGTGCAGTACCCTGGATGCTGATGCCTGTGATATCCCCATCATATCACCAGTTGGTCTCTGGAAGGTACCTGTTGCTAATATTCTTAGGCCAGCACATACCTTGGTTTCCACTGGAATGGGTTCCCCTTTGTTGGTTCTGTGTGTGAGGCATGGCCTGCACAGCTCAACAATTTGATGCAAGAGGTCTCTGTCCACTCTATAGCGCTCCACTATCTCCAGCTCATGTAGCCCCTGGTAGGTTACCCTGGGCCTGTACACTCTTCTCTGTCTCCTCACTGTGGGTTGTCCAGCAGCATTTGCATTATCACCACCCTCAGCATGTTGCATATGTTGCCTTATAACATCAATGGCAGCCCCTAACCTTTCTTTGTCTCAGTGAAGCTTTTTCAGTTTTCACTTCTATTAGCTTACTGCAGAGTTGCAGTGTCTCTTGAGAGAAACATAATGGACTGTTGTTTGCAGAGTTTTAAGTGCTGGGATGGACTGGGCTAGTGTACTGCCTGTGTAATTGCCTGATTCTGATTGTTTTCACCTGCTAGCTCTGCTAGTACTCCCTGGTAACTTCCTACTATTTGGTGTGCTTCCTTTTTCCTTTCTGTTTCCTCAGGAGGGAGTGCCGCGCACACAAGCGCAAACACGCTCACAGCAGCTCACATGAGTGAACACATGCTTACACTGAGTAAAACTTGCTTATTCTTGTTAAAACATGCGCACACTAGTGCAAACGCGCTTACAACTGTTTACACAGCCTTACATATGCTTACTCCGGCTTACACGCATGCACACATGCTAACACATGCACACAGTCTTACTCGGGTTTACTGGCTCGCACACACGCACATGCATGCTCAGCAAGAAACTTTGGTGTTATCCACGGCATGCACCTTAAATTTCTTTACTTTACCTAGCCTACCTGTTGACACACCTCTTTCAATGATATGTAAATGTCACCTGACACATGCCACTCAGCTCCAATGAGCTTCACTTCTTTCATACATGCCCCCCCTTGTGATGTCACCTATCTTCTACTCTGTTACTCCCCTTATCCTACTCCTACACTCCACTAACTATGCTCATTTGCTATGTAAACTTGCGATTCACTATCCTAACCCTCATTTGCATGGGATTGCCTACTAATGCTTGGTTACATCTCTTAGACTGAGCTTCCCCCCTTAGCAACCTCTACTCGGTGGCCATGTTGTCTTCAGACTTCCATTCACTTGCATTGTAAATTCATATAAGCTATAAAATCCACATTTGTGGATCATAATTATTGATTTTCTGGTTTTTAGGGTGCAGCGCGTTTGCGCGGTGCTGCGCTATGCTTAAACCCCGGAGATCAGGATGAAAAAAAAAAGTTATTTATTTTTATTTTGCATCGGTGAACATTGCCAATGGCTGCATTGTTGGCCATTGATATGCTTCCTCCTGTAAATGCATCCTTTTTTTGGAGCTGCCACGGCTCTGTTTTGCTATTTGCAGAACCGTACTCAGTTGTCAACTGAGTACATTTCTGCAAATAACACTACTCCTACTCGGACAGGTTCAGGTTTCCTGGATCTCAAATTTACCTCATTTGCATAGCTTTCACCTGCAATTGAGGTAATTTGCATATCCAAGCCCTGTCCATGTAGGACTAGTTTAAGGAGCTCTGTTACACGCCCCTACCAGCTCTTCCTGGATCACTCGGCGGACATGTTGGCTGCATGGAGTCTTACTCTACTCTTAGACTCCATGCAAACCTTCATGAATCCGGCCCTTCCTTTAGCAAAGCTGTTTCTTCAAATTGGATTTATTTTTAAAAACAAATCTAGGAATCTCACCTGTGAATTTCACAATTTCAGAAGATGTAGTAAGGATTGTCCAGTTCTGTTTTACAATATCAATTACTGATTTTTAATTACTACCAAAAGGCATCACATAAGGTAGAGTTAGAATATATTCAGTATCATTTTCAGTTCTCATACCATTAGATTTGAAGTAGAGACTCATCCTGTTAACATGTTGTGACTTATATACACCAACTCTAGTCTTCTCATCTATCTCACACCCTTGGAGCATATATTCATCTGAGAGTTCTATCACTCTCTGATGCAAATACCACCAGTAGTAAGCTTTGACAATCTACACTGCTGTCCCCTTAAATATTATTATATATATACAAGTGGAATGCAGAGTGCTGTGATGTAAATAGCTATTCTTCCCTGTTTTTATATACCTCAGTTTCCAAAAGCTCTTCCAAACTTTTATATAATTATACCAGTAAATGAACAAGTCAAACTGTAGCTTAAAAATGAAGTGCTAGAATTTAAAAATTGAGTGACTGTTTCCAATTCCAGTAGATCAATGACATGTCATCATTATCATCATCATTCACCCCTTTCCTTCCTGTATTCTACAGGGGGTCGGGGTGTCATGTCAACTCTTGTCATCTCTTTTGATTTAGTGCCACTCTCCTGTTTTCTTCAACAGTCATGCCTGACTATTGCAGGTCTTCTCTCACACAATCCATCTGCCTCTGCTGGTTACCTTTGTTTCCTCTTGCCTTTTTCTTCTCTGTCCCAAATTGGCTTCATCAGATTGTCATCTGCTTTCCTGCTCAAGTCCCCAAACCACTGTAATCTGTCTTCTTTGACCTTCTCTGCAATTAGAGCTATTTTGGCTTCTGCTCTGATGTCCTCATTTCTTCTTCTATTTCACAGTGTGCATCCTACCACCCACCTCAGGCACTTCATCTTCATCAACTCTAACTTCCTCAGATTCTCTGCCTTTACTGCCTTACCGTACGGTAATACTGGTTGCACCACTGTTTTGTGCACTTTACTTCTCAGCTTCCTTGGCATTATTCTGTCATACATTACCCCTGGAACTCTGTGCTACTTGGCTGCAGCCCCTCTGTTTATAGGTTTGACCTCCTCATTCAGACTTCCTTTGTCCTCAATCACCCCTCCCAGATATTTGAATATGTTAACCTACTCCATTATTTTCCCTTCTATCTTAATTCTCAGCTTCTTTTGATTTTCTCCATTTGCTGCCATTACAACTGTCTTATCTATACTCATTTTATCCCATGTACCTTCAGTTTTACATTCCATTCCCCTATTATTTGATGAAGTTCTTGCTCAGTCTGCCTCTAATGCCACATTGTCTGCATACAACAACTTTGCTGATCTGTCCCCTCCAACCTATTTGCTAATGTAGTCCATCACCAGTATGAACAGCAGTATGCTCAGAGCTGAGCCCTGATACACACCCACTCCCACTGGGAACATGTCTATGAAACCGAACGCTGTTCATATTTGAGTCATTGAGTCCTTCTGCATAGCGTACACTAATTCTACCAATGTTTCTGGGACTTTGAACCATTGCAGGACTTCCCAAACCAGCTTTCTTCGGACCTTATTATATGCTATCTCGAAGTCTAGGAATGCTCAGCTGGAATTTTTCTTTATCTCTAGCTTCTTCTCAATGATCTTTCTCACTGTGAACATCAGGTTGATTGTGCTGCATCCTGATCAGAATCCAAACTGCTCATCTTCCATCTTACTTTCTACTATTCTCTATAGTCATTTGTCAATCACCATGTCCAGAACTTTCATGCAGTGTGTCAGGAAGTTGATATCTCTGCATCACCCACATTTGTGGATGTCTTTCTCTCCATACTGCTTTGAGGACCCTCAGGAACCATTTCTCCCCTATCTCACACAATATTTTGATCATATCTGCTGTGACCTCATCTGAGCCTGCCTGACTTCATTTTCCTTAGTGCTGTTCTTACTTCTTCTAGGGTAGGCTCCTCCTCTTCTTTCATCATAGGCTGTGTCTGAAGCAGCACAGCTTCTGAGGAGTCTTCTTCATTCAGAAAAAGCTGTGGAAGTACTCCTTCCATTTGCCTTTGATGTTCTGTGGACTAGTGAGCAGGTTGTTGCTGGTATCCCTTATGAAGCGTGTCTGAACATCTTTTGTATCTTTCTGTCTTTGCCTTGCAACCTGATAGAGTTTCTTTGTGCCATCTACTGAGTCAGTTTCCAGAAGCTGAGTACCTCTGATACTTTGTTCTTTGCAATGCCACCTCCTTTCTTAGCCTCTTTGTTAGCTAACCAGGATTCCTTCTTAGCCTGGTCCATCTTTTCTATCTCTCATTTTTTCTGCACTCCATCTTTCTTTTGATGACTTCCTGGATTTATGCATTCCACTACCAGCTTTCCTTTTGAACCTTATTTCCATACCTGGCTCTGACAGATATCTGCTCTATAGTCTTTACAAGCGTTTTTTTTTTCTTTTCTTTTTTTTTTTTTTTGCGGCACTGCCAGTTTTCTTCAACTCCATCTACTTTTTCTTCTTCTGGAGTCCTGAGTAATTCTTTAAACTTTTCTGTTTCCTCTCAAGTCCTCTTCCCGGTCATCAGCCTAGTCCCTGTTGACTTAGAGCCTTCTCTGGCCACTGCTTACAGCTGACTGTGGCAACCAGTGGTTTATGCTGTGGGCTGACAGTTTCACTGGAGATAACTTTGAATCACTGATTCTACCCCAGTGCCCTTTCTTTAGTAGGATGAAGTCTACCTGAGTTGCATGTTAGCCACTCTTATATGTGAACTTGTGACTGTATCTCTTGCAAAACAATGTGTTGGCCATCATCAAGGCATTTGCCAGATAGAAGTTTAGAATGGCCTCTGTTTCTTTATTCATGCTGCCTCACCCATGTGGACCCAGATAGTCCTCATATCCTGTTCTGTCTCTTCCTGAATGTGCAATTAGGTCACCCATTATCAATGCCAATGCATGCTGTCCTGTTTTAAGTAGTAGGCCCTGCAACTGATGTCTGAATGTTCTCTTTTCTTCACTAACACAACCTTGCTTTGGGCCATAGGCTGAATGTATGTACTAGTGCCCTATCCTTACACTGGAATATAACTGCCATGCATCTGTCACTAATTTTGATGGTATCCCTCACTAACTTCTGAAGCCTCTCCTTCACCACAATTCCCACGTCATTTCTAGTCTTTTCTTTCCCTGTGTAGTATACCCTGGATCCCAAGCCTAGTGGTGTTTCTGTATTGCCCTTCCATCTTGGATCCAGGATACATAGGATACCCAGCCTCCTCCTTATCACCATGTCATCCATTTCTTTGCTGCATTCTGTCATTGAACCTACATTGAGTGTAGCAACTCTTAGTTCATGCTTGGCAGGTTGATTGGTTTATGTCCAGCTTTTTACTCAGCAGAACAATCCCAGGTAACCCAAGCTGGGCAACTGGACACTGGCCAGCCAGTAGCTTATTAACCAGGGACACTGGGCTTTATGAGGTGCACACACTAACCAACAGGGGCACATACACTTCCACAGTTAGCATTGGACCTTGGTGTAGTTTGCAGTACACCTGGTCCTCAGTCCACTTATTACTGGCAAATACCTATTCTCATTTTGGCAACATTAGTCAACATGACTGAATCCCCTAGAGACAATTTTACACCACTGAGCCTTGGGATGGCACCAAGTCTGTAACCTGTGTTTTCCTATCCTGAGAATACTGCTCACCACAGCTGATGTCCATAATGGATAATCTATACAAGTCGTCTCCTATAGGTACCATCTACTGTCTGTGCTGTTGCCCGTAGTTCCATTCTTTGAGGCGTTTGAGGTAGATTCACTCAGAATGCTTTTGGGAGATGGGAAGAACCCCACCAAGACACAGATCGAACATGCAAACTCCATACAGACATTAACCAGAGATGAGGCTTGAACCTTGTACTTTGTGCATGGGAGGCAAAGACCTTAACCATTATAGCAACTGGTCTTAGTGACAGACCAGCAATGCAGTAAAAATAATAATACCCATTCTACAGTCCTGATAGCCCCTCAACAAAGTGAGAGATCATCTACATTGCAACAAGAAACCAATCAGGTGAACAATTCCAATTATGTGGTTTCAACAAGTTTTAGCTTTAATGTTATGGACTTTCCAGTGCTGTCAGAACCCATTACAGACCGTCCTTTTCAAAGACAATAATAAATTATGGAAATGAAAGGTAGAAAAAGCATTCAGGGATGAGTGCAAACAAGAAACATGACATGCAACAACACCTGGTAACACTTATATATAACTTGTCTTCAGATATTTTAACTGAATTTGACCTGAATGTACTTGATAGAGGATTAACTTTTATCCCCATGCAGAAATGTGACATAGTTGATATAGTGACTGATTTAAGAATATTTGCAGCTAATATAAGTATGAATTCATGCTTTGCTAATACTGGCAGTGATATGAATACTACTACGAAACTGTTTAGTTTAAATAAGCAATGTATGTATTTAGAATATAGGCTTAGAACAGTTTTGAAGGAGATAAACCACGTAGTTATGGACAGTAGTGATTTTCTGACTAAGCTGAGTCAGTGGTATGATATCAATAAGAATTATGTTTTTATTTTTATCTTGGATGTTAAGCCTTTATTTACATCTATTCCTAGTGAACAAGGGGTGGAAGCTTTTAATAGAGATCATAACATATCAAATCATTCTATTATAAATATCTGTATGCCACTGGAGTCTGCTCTTGAGAACATTTTTTGTTATACTAATGACGTTTATCATCACATAAGAGGTGTTGTGCTTACATTAACTTTGTCCTATATGACTGGAAGATGCACTGTGTTTTGAATAAAAATCATTTTAAATATTGTATATTATTTTATGCAAGGCTCATTGATGATATTTTGATATGGTGATATACTGGAACTAGAAAAATTCACTACATTTTTAAAAATTAATTTTTATTTTTAATCTTGGGTTTCATTTGTTTATGGGTAAAAGCTATCTAGATGTATATCTATTTAAACGTTCAGAAGATCATTTGCAAACTATGATACACAAAAAATTAGTTTAGAAGAACTGCTTACATAACAGCAGCATTTCACATTTATATATATATATATATATATATATATATATATATATATATATTTTTTTTTTTTACAGGGACAGTTGTATACACCATCAATACATACTAATGAATACTAACATATCCTGGATAGGAATACTACCCCTTGGTTTTGGATAATATTTTTGTGGAAACTTATTGAAAGATGCTTTTACACCTATCTCAGAGTTAGTACAATGCTTAGGAAAATAAGAAACGTGGTAACAGGTATGTAATCATACACTTCAACCACTTAGCTCAAAGAAATCTGGGCAAAGCTAAAATAGTGGGAGGTCAAATGACCAAAAATAGAGACATCATTTCAATATTGCTCTTATAAAATTAGAAAGTTGACAGAATGAAGGGATTTGTGTTATTTTCTAAAGGATGTAAAGTCTGAAACCCAAATGCATGTCATTATCTGGTGGCTTCAGTCCTCAGTGATTTGCCAGAAAACCACAAACTTTATGAAGAAATGATCAGAAATATGAGGAAAAAAATCTGAACAGTTGAGAGATTTGTATGCAATAGTAGTGTAAAAGGAGCTTGCTAGCATATATTTTTTGAGGCTAAATCTCTTTAAATATCTTGGAATGATACCCAACTAACTGATCAGTGTCTTCTGTTTATTCATTATTTTTTATCAAAAATATGCTGTAGTGTTGTCGCCTCATAGTAAGACGCTGTCCGGTTCGATTCTCAGCTAGAGCGTCTTCTGCATGGATACATGGGTGAAAGGGCATACCTTCATTGAAGGTTGTGCATCAGGGCTGGTAACTCGGCACATAAAAATCAACTACCAAGTATTAGCAGACCGGAGTTCCGCTGTGGCAACCCCTAACCAGGAAAAGCCGAAAGAAACAACAACATTTAGTGTAGTTTAATGTTCCTATGCCATAAGCATGCTAAAGGTGATAAACACTGCTATGCAACTTTTTTAACATTGGCAAATAAGTCATAACAAAAAATTGGATTAAGCTTGCTTCTGCACTTTTTGCAGATTTTTAAGTCTTTTTAATTGTGGCTATAATAAATTAATATGATTATTATGTGATTTAAAAATATGGTGAATTTTAGATATCAATTTATATTGTCTGCTATTAGAGAAATATAAAAACACAGTCCAAATATATAGCACATTTTGACCCCAGTTTTTTATTTATATGTTTAAGTTTTCTATTTGTTTTTAAGTGTTTATGATCATCCCCCCATTCTTTCTACCTTTCCTTTGTAAACATTCATTTGTCATTGTTTTCTATATGGTAAAATATAAATTTGACACATGTAATTCAAGTAATTATATTTAAAGTGCTGCGTGCCATTTTTATTCATGAACCTTAGTAATGTATGCATGTTATTATTGTTACAAGGCTACAATATATTTTGTTTCTTCACGCTAGAAAGTAATAAAATTTCATAAGAAAAAAACAAAGAAAGTTTGATCACTTTTGCAACTATAAAGGAAGAATGGCCACAACATTTTCTTTGGCATGTCTGAAGTGGCTTTCTCAGTGTAAATGCCTTAATCCCAAAAATATCATACATCTCAAAATATGCAAGGATGAAAAACATATTTTGTCATTTTACCATTTCATCATGTTATTTTAGTAATAAAAGCAGATCTATGTTTCTATCCAAGTACCTACTATTGAAATGGTGATAGCCAGTTTATATGCACTGAAAAGTGGATAATGAACACAGTCTATCAAATATATCCGTGCTATAATTATATACTCAAGTTTATTGCAGTTTTCATGATATGTATATGATATCAGTATTTAACCTACACGTTCTTACTGTATTCTTTACTATTGCATTAAGATGAAATGTTCATGATGTATGTTTTTACTTTAGTTTGGGTTCTATCTAAAAATATTGAAATGCATTTACCAAATTACCTTATATATTACATAAATGATATCAGAAAACCTTCAAAAATGCATAAAGACTTCATAGAAAAAAAAATTGTGTGTGGTTGCAACGTGCATTAGAAGTGGAACTTCTATACCTGAGGTGAAATTGAAGAATGTTGCTGTAAATCTATAAAGCTGCTGCTGCTACTCGCACTACTACTATTATTATAATACATCAGTATAGATATTCGTGGCTACATTCATGCACCGTGTTTTAAACAGCACATCAGAAAATGGGTGTGTTGGATCTCCCCACAGAATAGCCTTCCTTGCACTCTTCTGTCAGTGTTACATGCATATGATAACAAATTCAAGCTACTTTTGGGACTAGAAGCAAGCCATCAGTGTGTGGTAAACCAATCTGCGAAGAAATTCTATGAAGTATTTGAAAAAAGAAACATTCTTGCATTTCTCCAGTAAGTAGCCAAATGCTAAATGAAGCAGATATAGCAGCACATAGGTAACTCTTTTTAGGTGAACTTCTTGCGTTAAAATTGTCGCCCTAGAGTATCTGCAAAACAAGCTTTCCTGTGTTGTCATTTTCTTTTAATACTGACAGGCTTTTCTGTCTATACCTGGTAGATTTTGTGTGTGTGTGTGTGTGTGTGTGTGTGTGTGTGTGTGTGTGTGTGTGTGTGTGTGTGTGTGTGTGTGTGTGTGTGTGCATCCTACATCAGAGTGGCTTTCTCTTGACTCCTGGTTTGGCAGCAGTTGGATGCTGAACAGCGCCACCATCCGGTGAGTCTCACTTCTGTTTCACTTTATGTTTCACTCACATCTCTCACTACCATGCCTAAAATTTCACTTCAAAAAATCTCTGAAAGGCTTGCAATAAGCTCAAGTGGACCTACCTTGCCTACTGTTTGTACAGATGGTGGTTCACACATTCCATTACGATGCTGTATATCTTTAGCTATATATCTTTTTTACATAACATAATGTCATGCAGCCTAAAAACTTTTATACATTTCTTTAATTCTGTTCAAGTTTCTGTGTATTATTCAACACTGCTACTAAAATCATTCACTGGTAAAGCTATAGGATATATAATATTTCTGTTTTTTTCTTTCCATACTGAAATGCTGAGCCTCCCCTTTGAATACTAATTTTTTTTTTTTGTCAAACATGTCACCCTTTAATAACTCCTGAGGAAAGCTTTCCTTAATGTGAAGCCTTTGTATAGGCAGAACAATTGATTCATTCAGTGCTACATTTTCTAGTTTAAATATGATTTATACTTCATTCTGTAAATAACTCCCTGTCAGAAGTGCAAGACAGGTAAATGCACACTGATAGACACAGACACACACATGCACACGCACACACACACACACACACACACACACACACACACACACACACACACACACACAGAGTCATCTAACATTAATCATATCCTGGTAGGCACACACATGCACACTCACCCTCCCATAACATCCCTAAACTTATCTACACTACGGTCACTCCCATTGACTAATGGGGGACCACAGAAGTTTGGCCACATTAATTTTCACAGCTAGCTGTGCTAATTTATGCAGCAGAGAAATTTTCTGAATCACTTTTCACTTGGCAGCATAATTCCTTCCTGCAGGCATTGCTGCTGGAGAGCACATGGCTAATTAGCATTAGCCACTCCCCCAGAACATCTCATTATCATTTAGCACAACCATTTGGATGGCCCAGCATGGTGATTCTACTGATTATTTAAACTCACTGTGGTGAGTCTGTCTGTGAATCTGTAAAGATTACTTTAAGGATTTGGCTGCTCATGTTAGGTCTTACCACTCTCAATAACCCTTTCCTGAATCCCAGGACTGTATAGTACAGACTGCATAAAGCTCAATATATCTGCTAATAGTTTAAATAAAAGTAAAAACAGCTTACTGAAGCACTGATTTCATAGCAGTGTATGCAACTCTGCCACAGACAAGATAACAGATGTCTTTTCTTACTATCTTCAGATTTAAATTATACCATAAGGTTAAAATTACAGTATAACCTTAAGAGATAAAAAGAAAGAAAACATATACATAGTATACAATGCAAAACTATGACAAAAGTTAATATGGAATTCCCATCCAAGTACTAAACAGGCCCAACCCTGCTTAGCTTCGGAGATCAGATGAGATTTGGGGCATTCAGGATGGTTAAGAACAACAAAAATCATACAGAGTATTATATTCTTAAAATAGCAGGGAGTATTATAAGAACTAAACCAGCACAAGCATGGAGAAAAGAGATTCTGCCGATAGGGATGACTGTGGTTAGGGATACAGATAATAGGTAGGAAGGGGCTGGAATTTACTGGAGAAAACTGACAAAGGAACCAAGGTATTGAGAGCAAATAACTGGAAAGGGAAAGGTAATAGAATGGGAAGAGGTGAAGAATTTATTTGAACTGCAGGTTAGAGATTGCCTTCCCTATCGAGGATTGATATCAGAGTATAGGCAAACAGAAAGAAATAGGGGGCTCCTAAATGAAAGACCTGCACTGGTAGAGTTTTTAATAGAATCTAGAACAGAAGCTGCCATTAGAAAATGAATAATTAGTAAAACATAAAAAATATTGCATGATAATTATAAGAATCAGTCAAATGCAACCTCCTGCACGGGGAATGTTGCACGGCACCAAATTACTCCAATAGTCACAAAAAAACAAAACGGAGCCAGCAAACTATAAATGAATCCAATATATGGATAAAATCCAACCTCTTTATTGGAAAAAAGTTATAACATTCATCAGACCGGTTCCGGCTGGTAGCAAAGCACAGCCTGCTTCAGTGAAAAAACATGAATGCATAATGTAACAGTTTAAATACTAAATTAGTTTACAACTCATTGGTCCACTCAAAAATTCTCATTTAATCCAGTTGAAAACAAAGCACTTAATTTAGTGATCCATTTATTTTCTTTCGTATCTAAAATAGCGTGCCAACCAGTCTTATTCAATTTGTTGCCCTTGATCACATCTATAATAATAAAAGAAAATTTGGCAGTATTATGTTTCAAAGTATGTTTGTATAAAGCACTGTTGATTTTCTTAGTTTTGATATTGCTTATGTGTTCTGATATATGCAATCTCAAGGGCCTCGATGTCTGGCCAACATAGAAAGACCCACAACTACATGTGGCCAGATAAATAAGCCACTCACTGCTACAATTTGCAAAAAACTGAATATCATAAACTTTAGAAGAATTCCTACTTGTAAATTGTTTAGATTTCATAATGTTGTCACAATTGACACAATGCCCACAAGGGAAACATCCAACAAGACGTTCACCAGTTAAGGTAGTTTGTACTGATTGTATGGTACTGACAGAATGTGTATGTTTGTAATGACTAAAACATGAAGCTAAATTCTTTCCTTTTCGAAAAGAAAATAAACATTTCTCAGGTATTATGTCAGATAAATCTGGGTGGCTTAATAAGATATTCCAATTCCACTGGATACTATTTATAAGTACTTTTGAATTTCTAGAATATGTAGTAACTAGCCTGATTGGCTCTGTGGTTCCCTGTTCCCTAGATTTATATGTAAGCAAATCCTGCCTTGATGATTTATTGGCCCAAATGCTAGCCTGCAGAACATGTCCCATGGAGTAGCCTCTCTCACTGAATCTATTCGTGTTCCTGAAAAGTATCATCCTTTGAGCATATATGCCGCATGCATATAAATTGGGATTTTGGTATATTTTTAACAATGTGTGGCGGATGAAAGCTGGATGCATGTCGGACCATGTTGTATTCAGGATATTTCCTGAACACCTGTGTGCTTAAAGTATCATCATTTTGTCTTGTGATTAATACATCAAGAAAAGGAATAGTATATAGATCATAATTGATAGTAAACTGTAAGCCCCACTTGTCATTCAGGTATGAAACAAATTCATTAAGGTACTCAACATCGGCCCTCCAAACCATTCAGCAGTCATCCAGATAACGTCTCCAAATATCAATTTCGGCAAGATAAATATTATGGCTACTGTTATAAATAATTTGATCCTCAATATATGCCATAAAAAGGTCAGCATAAATGGGAGCAAAAGATGCTCCCATTGCTGTACCCTTAGTCTGCCAGAAACACAAATCTTGGTAAAAGAAGACGTTATTAGTAAGGGCATGCTCTGCAAGGCCAACTAAAAGTTGTTGTTAAAGTCAGAATCATATAGATGTGCCATATTGAGCCAATGTGTCAATGCTTCTAAGCCAACCTCATGTGGGATGTTCATGTACAGAGAACTAACATCTAATGTACACATCAGTCAACCAGGTTCCAATTGTGTATCTGCAACAATCTGTAGAAATTCTGTAGTATCTTGCAGACGTGACCGGACAAAAGATAATAAAGGCTTGAGGTGCTTAGTCGGCTTAGTTGGCTGATGTGTACATTAGATGCTAGTTCTCTGTACACGAACATCCCACATGAGGTTGTCTTAGAAGCGTTGACACATTGGCTGAATATGACACATCTATATGATTCTGACTTTAACAACTTTTAGTTGGCCTTGCAGAGCATGTCCTTACTAATAACGTCTTCTTTTACCAAGATTTGTGTTTCTGGCAGACTAAGGGTACAGCGATGGGAGCATCTTTTGCTCCCATTTATGCTGACCTTTTTATGGCATATATTGAGGATCAAATTATTTATAACAGTAGCCATAATATTTATCTTGCCGAAATTGATATTTGGAGATGTTATCTGGATGACTGCTGGATGGTTTGGAGGGCCGATGTTGAGTACCTTAATGAATTTGTTTCATACTTGAATGACAACAAGTGGGGCTTACAGTTTACTATCAATTATGATCTATATACTATTACTTTTCTCGATGTATTAATCACAAGACAAGATTATGATACTTTAAGCACACAGGTGTTCAGGAAATATCATGAATACAACACAGTCCTCCATGCATCCGGCTTTCATCTGCCACACATTGTTAAAAATATACCGAAATCCCAATTTATATGCATGCGGCATATATGCTCAAAGGATGATACTTTTCAGGAACACAGACGGGATCTTACAAATAGATTCCGTGAGAGAGGCTACTCCATGGGACATGTTCTGCAGGCTAGCATTTGGGCCAATAAATCATCAAGGCAGGATTTGCTTACATATAAATCTAGGGAACAGGGAACCACACAGCCAATCAGGCTAGTTACTACATATTCTAGAAATTCAGAAGTACTTATAAATAGTATCCAGAGGAATTGGAATATCTTATTAAGCCACCCAGATTTATCTGACATAATACCTGAGAAATGTTTATTTTCTTTTCGAAAAGGAAAGAATTTAGCTTCATGTTTTAGTCATTACAAACATACACATTCTGTCAGTACCATACAATCAATACAAACTACCTTAACTGGTGAATGTCTTGTTGGATGTTTCCCTTGTGGGCATTGTGTCAATTGTGACAAAATTATGAAATCTAAATAATTTACAAGTAGGAATTCTTCTAAAGTTTATGATATTCAGTTTTTTTGCAAGTTGTAGCAGTGAGTGGCTTATTTATCTGGCCACATGTAGTTGTGGGTCTTTCTATGTTGGCCAGACATCGAGGCCCTTGAGATTGTGTATATCAGAACACATAAGCAATAAAAATCAACAGTGCTTTATACAAACATACTTTGAAACATAATACTGCCAAATTTTCTTTTATTATTATAGATGTGATCAAGGGCAACAAATTGAATAAGACTGGTTGGCACGCTATTTTAGATACGAAAGAAAAGAAATGAATCACTAAACTAGGTGCTTTGTTTTCACCTGGATTAAATGAGAATATTTGAGAGGACCAATGAGTTGTAAGCTAATTTAGTATTTAAACTGTTACATTATGCATTCATGTTTTTTCACTGAAGCAGGCTGTGCTTTGCTGCCAGCCAAAACCGGTCTGATGAATGTTATAATCTTTTTCCAATAAAGAGGTTGGATTTTATCCATATATTGGATTCATTTATAGTTTGCTGGCTCCGTTTTGTTTTTTTGTAATTATAAGAATCAATCAGAGGAGCTTAGAAAGGATTGGGAAGAGAGACAATGGGGAGATATATGTATGTCTCCCAAATATGTAACAAAGTCTAGAAGATTTAAGATCTTTGCTGGAAGTGTTTACATAGGTATTTTTATACTCCAAGTAGACTCTGAAGAATTTTTCCTCAGGTGGATAGCAAATGCTGGAGTTGTGATGGGGCAAGAAAGAGGTAGCTGGGAACATATTTGTGGGAGTGTAATTTGCTGGCAGACTTTAGGGATTCCCTATGAACCGCTTTGTCAAAGATGCTGGGTGATCAAATTGGATTGACTGGGGAGAAGATTTTTTTGAGCTATGATACAGAATCGGAATTGTCTTGACATAGTAAAGCCTTTCTGAGTCTAATTATGGTGGTTACCAAAAAAACAATTGCTAGAAAATGGAAATCAAAGTCTAATCCAACTTTACTAGAAGTAGTGAATTTAGTAACAGAGGTAAAACAACTGGATCTGGGATCTTTAGAAAAGGGATGGAGCAAACTACAAGGAAAAATGGAAACTGTGGGATCAATAAGGATTTGAATGAGGCATATAGTGCTTAACTGACAATGACTGGCTAGATTATAAGTGTTGTATAATGTTTGCAACTACAGTTGTTTCAATGGTGTCTGTGATGTATAATGTTTGTAACTAAAGTGGTGTCAATGTTGTTTTTCATTTATATAAATGTAAGATTGCCTATGTCATACATGATAATTTTTAATAAAGATATTTATTGAAAAAATGTTAATATGGATTGTTTTCTTTTCTGTTATTGTATGCATGCCTATGTCTTACATGATAATTTGATACTAGTGTTTAAAAACAAAATGAGAATTTGCTTCAGCTAACTCATAGCAAACTCTTTCTTTATCTCTATCTCGCTCTTTGTGAGACTAAGAGTGAGAGCAATACGGAAAAGAAAAAGGTTTTCCTAATTACTAGCTTCATTGTTTGTGGTGCAGCATGTATAGTTTGCTGTTTAGTATATCAGACAGTGAAAACAAGTTGCAGTTAAATAAACAAGATTTACATGTTGTACTTGATAAAGACTAAGACCTTTAGCTTTCAGAATTTCAACTTATGCGCTGTGACAACGTCAATGATACTGGCATAAAAATGCTCATCTCTTCACTCTTGGGTGCATATTTTTTTCTTTTGAGCTCATGAAGATATAATCTAGTAAAATAACTATTTTACAGTAACGTACTGTTTAAAACAACTATTTCAATAGTTACCATTTACAAAAGAGCTTGATATGCAGCCCATTTCAGACCTAATAGCAGCCTCCTTGGGGTGCTGTATGGAGCAGTATATTGAATCTTTACGAAGCTATGAGGTCCTCTACCTATATATGACATCTAAGAATACCTCTGGGCAATCTGGTATTGCCAGTACCACCCTTTATGTCAAATATTTTTATCTGCATGGAGAAGTCAGAATTTGGAACAATAGCATCGCCCTATTTTTTATATGTCCAGGCTCAAAGATATGCTGGGGAGTTGGATAGAAATGGTATTTTGCAAAGAAGAACAATGATGTCATAAGGTCAGGCTCACAGATCAGCTAGGGAGTTAAATAGTTATGATGGCTTATAGTAAACAATGATGTCATAGGCATAGGCTCATAGCTCATTTGGACAGTTCTATGGAAATGGTGGTCCATAGAAGAGTAGTGGTCACAGACACAGGTTCACAGCTCAGCTGGAGGGTTGGATGGACGTGGTGATTCATAGAAGAATCATGTCATAGGCATAGGCTCACAGATCAGTGGGAAAGCTGGATGGAAACTGTAGTTTTACAGAAAAGAAATGCTAGGCTGTTGTCAGGAATAAAATTCCTGTTTAAATTGCTACTTCATGACAAGAACACTGACTTTCAAGAAATCATTTGTGAGAACAGTAACAATATATTCTAATTGTTTTGTACTAACTGTTTTTGTCAGACATTATTTAAACTTGCCTATGTCTGTTCTTCTGTCTGCTCTATTTTATATATTTGTGTGTATTCACGTGTGAATTTCTATTATTACATACTTCTTTGAATATATTACATTTCTATTAAATCCTGTATACATCAATGCCAGAACAAAAATATAAAAAAGTGAAAGGGCATTACATCCAGTCAAAATATGTACCATGAGAAAGTAATTTGTTAAGCCCCCTCCCACTTAACTTCTGGAAGTTGAATCCCTGCCCCAATGGCTCATTAGCCCACTCATTCTCTTTCTGGCAAGGAATCTGTGGATGAGCGAAGGGTGTCCAGAACCAAGCTTGCAGCATGCTGAGCTTTTTTTTTTTTAAAAAAATCACTGTCTTCTAGAGGCAAGAGTACAGTGGTCTTGGCAATGGATCATGCTGCACGTGTGCATGACCCAGCAATCCTGCTGCCTCTGGTCTATACATGAGCTTCTTGTTTCAGTTTTCTATCAAGTATTTACTCAAGAAGTGATCTGGATCTAACAAAAAATAATAAGTCATAAATCATGTACACCACAAATCTGTCGCTGTCACGGAAACTTGGTTTAATGGCTTGTCCAAATTAAAAACACATTAAAGCAATTAAAACCAAAATGACTTGGTACTTTCCCACTTAATATCTAGGGCATCACCAGAGTAACACATTTCGAAAAATCAATGCTTTTATACACAAACAAATCACATGACTACCAATATAATGAGAATCAATTCGCCAATAATGAAGAAAATGACCCCAGTGTTATTCAAAAATAAATTAAAAACCTTCAAAAATTCAGTCAAACTCCTACAATGTTCAACTGCATAATACACCAACACCTGCTAGCCCTTGAGGAAATAAATGCAGTGCTGTGAACATACAAATTACATATAAAATATGTATTTATAAAAGCATGAAAAGACTTGCTGAGACATGCTCCTAGCTAGACCAAACCAATAATGAGTTGTATAAAATTAGTAAAAATCATAATCCAATCCAATGAAAAGTATGCTGCTCTTAGATTCAACACACTAGCTATAGAGCAACAATCATTAGTTCCTGGAAACACCCCGGCATTGTCTTAATTGCCACATTGTTTCTCTCCATTCTAATACTGTCTTAGGATCCCCCCTCTCTCATTTGGAATAACCTTATCAATAACAAAAAATACAAATCTTTTGAAATTAGCACAAGTCAAACTATGGGGATATAAGGCATTTGTTGTCTTCTTTTTTTAATATCCCTCATATGTTTAGCAATTCTGTCCTTTAGTTTGTGAATGGTTTTCCCTACATAAAACTCAGGGCAGCCCACCACACATGTTGCATTATAAAAATCATCTTAGTATTGCAATTGCAGTAACCAGGGCACATGATGGTTCTATTGTATCCCTCTATGGCAACATATGGACTGTTGTTAATAAATTTACAGTACTTACACATACCACACTTGCACATACTAGATTTATAATGTAAAATTTGGTTATTTTTCTGCTCTTAAAATAAGCCACTGCCTTTTAACTTTTAATGGGGCTGTACTAAACATTGTACCCACCCCAGTCAGCAATATAGGAGTATATCTATTTGCATGTTTTTTTCATGATATCATTCCTAATCCTTGTTAAAAGCTTCAGTGGGTAACCTGTATCCTTGAACAACTCAATCAAATAGGTTATTTCAATCTTAAACCTTTCATTATCACTCATCAGCCTGGATAGTCATACCATTTGCCCTTTTATCACACTTTTCTTTTGATGAAGTGGGTGGCAACTATCGAAATGAAGCAGTGTGTTAAAGTACATCTTTTTTCTAAAAATGCTGGAGCCAAGCTTTCTACTCTCAATCTGCTTGTAAAGAAGTATATCAAAAAATGCTATTTCTAGGGCATTAACCATATAGGTAAACTACAAAAAGGTGGTAGTGTTACTGAGGTAATTAACAAAAGAATCCACCCTATGTTACCTCACCACAAAATTAATATATCATCCAAAAAATGTACAAATCAAATAATATATTCCATAAATGGGAAAGTGAATACAAAACATTTCTCCCATTCAGTCAAAACTAGGTTTGCGTAAATAGGGGCACATTTCACTCCCATAGCAACTCCCAAAACTTGTTGAAAACACTTACCTTCAAAATAAAGGAATTTGTTATTCAAATCTATTTCCATAAGTTCTGGTATCAGATTTCTTTTGACATTATGCAATCCTTCAACATTAATAAGTTTATTATTAAAATATTCTGAACCTATATCATGTGGAATAACTGTATATATAAAATATAGTCTTCATCCACACGAAGATCCCTCAATACTTCTAGACAATGCCATGAGTCCCTTAGAATGTATTTATTGCCTTTAAGGGCTTCCTTGCAATAGATATCAATATATGCTGCTAAGGGTTCAGTTTTAGAATTCTTTGCTGCCACAATTGGTCTAAACTGTGGGTTATTCATGTCTTTATGAATTTTATGAATTCCAAAAATTGTTGACATTACAGCTGTTTCAACTGTTAAATAACCAAATTCAGTCTCATCAATTATGTCTTGACAAAGTTGATCATACAACCACCAATCAATTTTTGTATAAGCCCTATTGATTTCATTAATAGACACTCAAACTTTTTCATCATTTAGTACCTCATACATTTTGGACACATAATCCACCTGTAACATAAACACAGACCCCCCCCCCCTCGTCGGGCTTCATAATTTTACACTCTTTTGACTCAGACAACAGTTTTAAACAATTCCTTTCATCTACTGATAAACTGTCATTAAACATAATTCTTTTTTTTAATAACTTCCCCAATTCACCCTCGCATGTTTGTTCAAATACATTAATAATGGCGCTAGCAGGAGGCATAAATGCACCCCTTTTTTAGTAATTAAATTATTGTCTAAGACAGAATTAAGTTTGGTGAGACAGAAACAAGTTCAAGTTGAGCTGTCTAGTGTGTATCTTTAAATTTCTCAAAACTTTCACTATATCAAGCCTGTAGCTAGGAACAAAGGTAAAACACTTCAACAAGCTAAAATGCCCTTCACTGATGTTCATCTCACTAGAATTATAAATAGAAAAAAACATCTTGACATAAAAGTTTTACAGCAACAGTTTCAAAATATTCAGTTTGATCAACTACCTTAATTAACGTTGTTTCCCCTGTCGATTCATCATAACATAAGAATTCCTCCTCACCTTCATTGGAGAAGAAGTCCATCGATCTGTTTGATTTCAAGAATTTGGCTGTCTCTGATTCAAATTCCTGTTCATTAAGTGTTACGACCATCTTAATGGGAGAAGGGGCTCTAAAAATACTCAGGCTGGTTCCCACATCTCTGGACTTCATTGTTATCGATAGCTGAGTTGGAGTCTATAAATCTGGTGTTACTTTCAGTAACCTGGTCATTATTAAAATTACCACTACCCTTAGGGACAGGATAGGCCTTCTTGTTAGCATATTTGGCTGTGTCTCTGTGTAATTTTCTCTGCTTTTCTTGAAGTTGTCTTTAACAAATCTTTCTAGATCAATAAAAATCTTATCACATTGAACCTTATTAAACTCAAATAAGTCATTCATAATACTTAAATTTAAGTCACTAATCTCTTTCTGCAGCTGTAATAATCTACATTCGGTGTCACGGATAATAATTTTCATAATATCCTTACCTGTTTGATCAAACCACTCAATGAGTTCACCGTGCATCACAGAACCAGCCTGGGTACCAACAGGAGATTTCCATAAGCATAAACCCCTCGGCATTTGTAACTCCAAGGAACGGTTTAAAAACATATTATCCATTTGTAGCATCTTAAACTTTTTGTCAACTTCTCCAAGGTACGCAGCTGTGTATGGAATTTACCAAAACCGTCTCCTCATAATGGGGGAGTTAAAAACTTTGGTGTACCAAAAAATGTATTTAAATCAAATTGAGTGGGGATTGTGAAAGTGTTTTGTACAAATTTTCGATTCATACACACCCCACCAGTACCACTGGTTCCATGTGACTTGTTTATGTATAAAAGCATTGATTTTTCGGTATGTGTTACTCTGATGATGCCCTAGATATTGTTAAGTGCAAAAGTACTAAGTCATTTTGGTTTTAATTGCTTTAATGTGTTTTTAATTTGGATGAGCCATTAAACCAAGTTACCGTAACAGCGACAAATTTGTGGTGTACATGATTTATTATTTTTTTGTTAGTTGTACCACTTTGTTTCGAGTGTTAAGTGATCAGTACCTCCCTCCATGGAGAAATGCAAATCAGGTGACGCAGTTCTGTTACTCTTGCTGGTCTTTTGCTAACTAGGCTATTTTCACCCTTAGGTCAACAATATTATATGCAAGCAGTAATTAGGCAATTAAAAATACATTTTATAATTTTGTTTAAACCAAAATTTGTTACTTTGCCAAAGATGATTATACATAACAAATCCATCAAGCCTGATAGAAAAATATATTGCATTTGCTAAATGTTACACTTAAAGCCAAAATATGATCATCTTACATCTGGCAAGACACTCAAAAAACAAAAATACAGCAGTGCCACACATAGTAATTTCAATTCCTCTTGATGTTTCAGGCCTGACTAATTTTAATTGCTTTTACTATTAAAAATAAAATCCCATTGTCTAGTGCTCTTACTAGTAGCCCCTTGCATAGAGATATCGCTGATTGCATAAAAAGTATTCTTCCTAGGCTCCTACAATGGTCATATATGTGTTTGGATTCCAGAACCAGCGTTATACCCCCACTCCAGTAAGCAGCAGGCTACTAGCATCTTCATGAAAGAATAACTCCTGAGCTCTTCTGCCATGTCAGTCTTGAGCAGAAATAGTTTGCTTTACCTTAGACTTCCTCTACACATCATGAGAGCTACTAAACCATGCAATGTACTCTCTGCATGTGTATAAATATCATGAGACATTTTTCTGATATAATAAGAGTGGTAGAGAGGGAGGAACACAAAGAAAAAAAGAAAGAGAGGCAAAACTAGAAAACGACACCCCAAAGAAAGACTAATTCTGTTTCAAATGTGGCTCTACAAACTTGTAACTCTTGGCAATGTTTATTGTTTGCACTGCTGATAAAAAAAGAGACAAAAAAGAACACAGTACACATCTTTATTTCTTCACACATAGTTAATACAGGAGCATGGTATCCATGCTAATGATGTTTGTTTTCATGGTTTGTGCTCTGCTGGACAAGAAAACCTTTTTTGTCTATCATAGACACGTCTTTTAAGTTCACAATCAGTTGTCATTTACTACTAAAGTGTATGGAACATTTTAACTTTCTAAAGTATGCTTGTTCGCATGAGATCTTGAGGCAGCTTCCTTTGTCTTAATGATGTACACATATTAGGTGTGTACCACACACCTTCAAAAGTGACTGAGTTATAACAAATAGTAAATGTAGGCTACAGAAGTCCTTAGTAACAGACATTTGTCACTGAAGATGAAAAATATGAATGGAGATTTTCTTTCTGCAATACATAGAAACACACAATAAAACATTACATGGCTTTTCCAATTTACACATCTCTTGCGCTAAGATTAGACCTATGCCAGATATATTAGTGCATAAATGATTTTAGTGTATGGCAGGATTATTGCAAGAATACTGTAATGAAAAATCTCACATAATGTGCACTATCATTTAATGTACTAATATTAAACAGTAGAAATATCTAAATTCAGAAACAGAAATTGTAAGAGCACTATTTTATTAAGAATAATGAAATAACTGATTAAGACTATGAAAAATGAAAGTTTCATAACGATACAGTAAATACCTGTGCTGCAAAATAAAGTGTGATCTTTGGCAAGTTATTTGGGGAGACGTGTTTAGTTTTCAGTGCTACATGGGCTTGATATACTCAGATTCTGTCCAGTTTTTGAAAATCATATTATTTTTTCACTGATGACCATTCTAGACCAAAAAAGTCATATATATGTAATGCAGTGTAAATGTCGTGCTCTGTAGTAATGTCGTACATACCATTAAATAACAATTCTCCATTTGTATATTTATAAATAAGACAGCTAGAAAAAATATTTGTGCTCATTTTAACAGTTCTATACAA
Source organism: Protopterus annectens (assembly GCF_019279795.1). NCBI lineage: Eukaryota > Metazoa > Chordata > Ceratodontiformes > Protopteridae > Protopterus > Protopterus annectens. The sequence goes on along the minus strand of NC_056734.1, from coordinate 619,916,050 downwards.
TACAACCCTTTGCCACATGCCTAATATACAAAACATATATACCTTAATGACTTCAAAATATTCATTTCTTAGTACACAACGCTTTATTAAGTCTGTTTACAATTGTCCAATTATTTTACTGAATTTCCACCAGTTTCCCCAGTGGTCTTCATTGAAATGTATTTTTTCTAAAATGTACAAACCAGATTTATTTGTAAACTTGCATCTACTAAAACACAATATTTTTAGCAAACTACTGCATTACACTGAACCACTGTCACATAACTTCAAATACAGTTTGGAACAATCTGGGCATTAACTTCATTTTAGCCAAACTCAAGAATCCAGTCAAAGAGGCTTATTGTGGGTCCTTCATGTTGTTCTTGCTCTTTACAGTACTGTATTATAGCACGAAAAAGGTCCCCAACTTTCCAGGCCTTGCGATGAACCAGGTGGACAACATGTAGAAACTAGCACAAAAAAGGGCAATAACAGTTAGTGCTATTTATTGGTTTATTTACAAATTATAGATTTTTCATCTAAACCAACCACTGATAAATGTTTGTTCTTTACACATTTCTGAAATTAAGTAAGGATACTATGAAGTTTTTGGACAGCTTTGAAAATAACTTTTTGAAAGCAGCAGTTTTCTCAATAATTTATAAATGTAAGACATTTTTTATTCATTCTTCATTCAAAGTGATACATATTTTATTTTTATTCATATTGAATGGTGTAATGTGTGAATTATTATGATTATTATTATTTCATTTTGGACAAAACTTCTCAACAGTGCACTTATTGCATTGAAGTTTATTTATGTTAAAGTTTTTTTGTTATCTCTGGAAAATAACTCTTTTTATTTATAAGAAATGTTCATTTCACAACAAGAATGCCACAAAATATTCAGTAGATGAAAAATAACATAAAAAAGAACAACTGACCAAGGAATAAGAAGGTAGGATTTACCGTAAGGCTGTGCTACAAAAACTTTTAACATGCTACGGTCACTGCTTAAAAATATTTATGGGTATATGACAATATCAATAAGTCATTAAAATCCATCCCGTTAAAGAGAAACAATCACCAAGCCTGGTATTTATAAATATATATATATATTCCTATTACAAGAACGAAAGTTCACTACTTCAAACTTGTAATAAGAAACCTCACTTCTGCGAAAGTTCACTTTAACGAAAGTGAACTTTTGCATAAGTGCACTTCACCGAAAACACCGCAGTACAGTGGAGGACATAAAAAAACAAGCTATGTCCTCCACTATGGTGCGATAGTCACGGACCTTAGGGTTAGGGCATGGGTTAGGGTAAGGGGATAATTAGTAAAGCTATCCCCTTACCCTAACCCATGCCCTAACCCTAAGGTTCGTGACTATCGCACCATAGTGGAGGACACTGCTATGTCCTTCGCTGTGCTGCAATCGTCACGGACCTTAGGGTTAGGGCACGGGTCATGGTAAGGGGATAGCTATCCCCTTACCATGACCCGTGCCCTAACCCTAAGGTCCGTGAGTACTGCACGGAAGTTCAGTAAAACACCCATTCGTTGTACTGAACTTTGCGGAAGTGCACTTTTGGTTAAGTGCACTTTCACTGCAGTGTGCATTCCATACACTATTTCGAATTAATGAAAATTCGATCTAGTGTATGGAACCCATATATATATATATATATATATATATATATATATATATATATATATATATATATATTATATGGTGTCTCCTTGTTCTTCAGTCATATATGCTGTAATGTAACCATATATTTAGAGCAGACAGTTCTGTTTACTGAACTGAGAAATTGCAGCCAAAGGCTATACCCATCATTCAATACATTTTTTTCTTATTTCTTGGGTAGATCAGCTTGCTAGAATTAGATTTTCCACTGTACTGTCTTGTTACTTGTCATACTGATCTCAAATGTACCTTTCTGGCAACTACATTTTAATCAAACTATTGAAGATAACAACCACTCAAATTCAGCGAAACACGGGTCCTGTATACTCCACTAAGAATGACCAAACCACACCAGTGAGTAAGCTGTAAAATGCTTTAATTTTTATATTAAGTGTACAAAGATAAAATCCACTTTTCATCAAGATAGTATCCCAACTTCTTCAGAAAGCAATTGTAAATTACTACAGCAAGTGTCTTAAATATATTAAGGCAAATCACGTGATATTCTAATTAAACCTTAAAGTGGTAAAAATACTCACATTTGTGTTTTCTTCAGGTTACCTTTGCACATGCTACCCTAGTAGTGTGATTGCCATGGTGATTACCAACAAATAGGGCCAATGGGGAACAACATACTGAAGGTGTGTATGTGTGGGTGTACTGCTACTGATTTCATAGCACTGGCATATATGACTGCACACGTGGGAAATGCCAGGTAAGACATGTGCAATGTGTCACAGGCAACGTACATGCGAACAGGACAGACAGTGACGTTCTGTTATGTGTAAACTTGACATCCGTATCGTACGCTATGCAGATGTCACTAGGAGTCCACAGAAGCACTGTAACTCTGCATTGCAGGTGGAAGCAGTGTTCCAGGGAACCCCAAGCGAACATGCAAGCAAACATAGCTACAGTAAGCAGGGCTGGAAGTAGTCCATTGTACAACAAAGAAGGGGTAACACTAACAGTAGGTAACAGTGCAAATATGTAGGCACTATCATCATGTACCCAGGAATGCACAGCGCAGATGCCCATGGTAGAACTGATATTATGTCATAGTTAATTGTGATTTGGATTACATTGGTATTGCACACATATCAACATGCGCAAACATCCACATTGCATAGTCGTAGTGGACAACTTGCCACCATTACTGTACATGTCCATCATTGCGTATCACTACTTGCATTAGCTTCCCCCCTGTGCTACCCATGTATGTGGCTATCTGTTGACATCCTTACCACCGGTATGCAATAATGTGCAGCTGTTACACTTTGGTACGTACTATGGGTGCAGATACCAATTCAGGACAGTAATACGGTTACTGCATCAGGCATGCTGGGATATACACACAGTCATATCAGCACACTGTACTGTTACCAACATGATACTACTAATATACTTCTATGTAGTCACCCTGTGCATCAGCAATGTGTTTCCCTGTTCCTGCACTGATGGAGATTGCAGGAGGTGGCACAGTTTCATCATATGCACAGGGTGTGAATTAGGTATGCCTGAGTCTGCCACTGATACCACCGATTGACATGTGTATGTGTGTTGGTGAGGGACAGCAGTACAGGGTGGGGCACTGTTGGTGCAGTGTGTGCATGTATGTGGTAGTCCTAGGTGTTAACATTTCACATGTGTGTATGCACGCACACAGTTCCACCTCATGGCTGCCATATACAGGGGTTTGTGGACAGCCACAGACTGCACCTGGCAGGTCACACAGATCAGTGTCTGTGGGCACGGACACTGTACCTGTGCCTGGCAGGGGTGCTACGGACCGTATCCGGTACTAAGCCAGACTGGGTACTGTCATCAGAAGCGGGAGTGTGTTGACTGGACACAGGTCCCTGTTGGGACTGTCCAGAGCCACGTGTACATGGTCTCCTGGGGCGTTCCGATGACAGCACAGACCCAGCATTGCTGGGGCTGCTGCTGGCACTACGGGGGCATGCGCGGGCCTGTTGTCATCCGCGCCGACTGCCAGCTGCTACTGTTGCTGGCATACGGCCACATCGACGCCGCAACCGCCCACCATTGCCCTGGCTCATGGACATGTGGTTGTGGAACTGCTGTAATATGTCCCCACAACGTCTGTCTATGACATCGGTGAAATTACAGATAGCATCCGTGATGGCACGCATACTGTCAGTCATGGCTGTGCGACATGCTCTCAGCTCCATCAGACCCTGTCTGGTGTACCTTTCCATACGCGACTGTGCCTGCATGACAGCCCAAAACATAGCTGAGGTTGACAGACCTCTTTGGGCACATCTGTCAGAGACAGTACGCCCACGGATACTCCCACGAGAACCCATGGGCAACTGTCTGCATGGTACCATCGCAGGACCCTGCCCATGGCTGCTGTGTGGGGAAGCATGTGCCACAGATACCACATTACCCTGGTCAATGCCCACTGTATCCTGTCCATCACCTAGAGGCAAAGGTGACATAGGATGTACTGGCATGATGACTGTGCACAATGATGGGGTTGACAGCTGTGTACTGTCAATTGACTGACCGATGGTGGACCCTGACACACCTTCCTGTGCCATTACACAGATATCATCATTACCAGTACCTGTGGCACCATATTCAGGTTCCCTGCTGCAGGACACCAGAGCAGCACCAGAACCTGTGGGAGGAAGACAGGAAACACAGTTTACAGTGTCCACACAATTTTACCAGTAATGCACTTATGCACACATGCACATATGCACATGTGGACACATGCACACATGCACACATGCACACATGGACACAGGCACACATGCACACAGGCACACATGCACACATGCACACGTGCACACTTGCACACTTGCACACATGCACACATGCACACATGGACACAGCACACATGCACACATGCACACATGCACACATGGACACGTGTACACATGCACACATGCACACGTGGACACAGGCACACATGCACACATGCACACGTGGACACAGGCACACATGCACATCCTGCAGTATACACACAGAACACTACTGAGTTACACTAGTATTACTAGCACTATCAGGACTATTATAGGTATTGTTAAACACACTCACCAGCATGGATGGCTTGCCTTGCTGTAACACTGGAGGGACCTGCAGAAATGAGGAGATTAATGTCAGTGGGTACAACTGTGCCATTGATACTGCATATGATACAGTGCAGTAGTACACCAGTTGCCTTTCACACATCAGCTGCTGATATTGCCAATATCACACCTGCACAATTACATACTATGTTGACAGCTACATACCACGGACACACCTTACACATGCATAAACTAACAGTGTACAGAACAGTCAAGTGTACATATGGCATATTACCTGCATGCTCCATGTCGTGCTGCTGTGTGGATCCGGCCTCCATCATGATGCAGGTGTATTGCTGTTCCGGGGCTGCAGCCACAACACTTAGGAGTAGCCCCTCCAGTCTGGTGAGGGGGGATGTGTGGCCACCCCACCTCCTGTGGCAACCTGTTGCCTGTGGATATCCGACGCACGCTGATGGACATTTCTGATTAAATCACTGCAGTGATGTCATACCTGCTCATATGTCCTATTTTGCGTGCCAATGTCATTTACCCTACGGACAAGGTCTTGCCACAGTGCAGCCCTCTCCTGCTGATTCTGGCTGGTGCGGGAAAACAGTATGTCATAATCCCGCACCAGGCTCTGGTGTATCTCCTCATCTTCTGATGCAGAGTAGGCAGGATTATGCTGACGCGCCATCTCCCTGGAAGAGAACACAAACAGGATATCAGCAGACTATGTCAGCAATATATGGCACACATACTATACATGATACTCAACTGTAGTGATATACTTCTACTCCCATATGTAGCATGTGTGTGTCTCTTGGTGGATACACAAGTACATGGCCAGATATCAGTGCTCAGCCAACACCTGTGCAACAATACCTGCCACATTCCATACAACATAGTAGCATGCCCCATCGGTCAGCACACTGCGACAGGTCCAATGCACAACCTCACTCTGGGGGTTCATACCAAGGTACTGTATGTGGAACGCCATCCACTAGTGTGATCTGGACACAAGTTACTCGGCCTGGATATACATATCCCACCACCACCACCAGCACAGTAGACTACTGTGATATGTATGTGATTAGACAGTTATTCACTTGTTAGGACTGAGATGGTATCCATGCAGCCCACTGGGCCAGTGGAAGCCACAACCCACACTGCTGACCCCTTTGCGAATGCTTCCCACGGACATCCCAAAGATTGCATGGAACATGCACACACATCTCTAACCCAGACCCTATGCACAAAGGTTAGGCATCCTGTCCGGTGGACCCCAGCCAAAGGCAGATTGTGTAACAATAGAAGGAGGCTACTGCAGGACAGAGCCGATTCACATTAAGGGAAGGCATCTGTGGTCAGCACTGGTAATAAGCTACGGTCTCTCATAACAACATCCACGGCCTACTCTGGGAGGGAAATGGCCACGAACACTATAGATAACCACAAGGCCTTCTTCAGTTATGTTACACATATGGACCAAATGCCTCAGATATGCTCTGAGTTAATACACACCTACTTAACATTCACTGAACACACAGATATTGGCAACATTCTTGCAGACAGGTTCAGTGCACGTATCCCCCCTCCTTCTCCCCCACAAGTAGAAATACTTATCACAGCTGAATGTAACCTCCCTATCATCTCACATGTCCAGGTGAGGGCCGCCCTCAGCAAAGCAGAACACACAGCATCAATGTGACCTGATGGTATCCCTGGATGTGTGCTATGTGAACTCCAAGAGGACATACAACCGCATCTAAGACTGATATTTAACCTTGGCCGTACTACAGGATATGTACCTGAACACTTGAACCTTTTGAACCTGGTTGACCTTTCAAAACAGTCACCACAGCCATTGATGAGGGCAATGCAATCCATACAGCCTACCTGGTCTTGCCTAAGGCCTTCAACACAGTACTCCACTCAGGCATCATAGACAAGCTCATTAGCTTACATGTTACTACATATGTCACATGATGGGTTGCACACTGGTTGACATACAGAATCCATAATATCGATATTGTAGGAGCCATGTCAGACTCAATGCCAGTCACATGTGGTATCCCACAGGCCTCTGTCCTAGGACCCCTCTTGTTTGGCATTTATTTCTCAGATGTAAAAGCGAACATGTGTGGGTTGTGGATGACAAAGTTCCCAGATGACTGCTAACTAAGCGCCATAGTCGTTACACCAGCTGACACACACATCCTACAGGCAGGCCTCACTGTAACAGAAAACTGCTGATAACACTGACTGACATGTAATATATAGTCATCCCCTTTTGGTGGAACTACGTGCACACAACATATCACATGGACATACCTATAGATACAGACCTATGACACATATGGAGGGTTCACAGTATGCAGACTATTAATCTGCTACTTTACATTACCTGTGTTTGTCGCAGCTGGTTGCGTTACCACTACTACTGCTTCCTGCTGCTGCTGGCACAGCTTGCTACTGTCACTGCTGACAGCTTAGACTCAGTGTGTGTACCGTGTGTTGTTGTTTGTGTTTTTTTTTTCTCTCTCTGTCTCTGTCTGTCTCTGTCTATCTCTCTCTCTCTCTCTCTCTCTCTCTCTGTCTGCCTCCAGACAGTACAATGAATGTATTGCATGTGTGGAGTGTGAGTACAGGATGCTTTTGTAGGTATCTGCATAAGTCCATGTGATGGCCTCTGCATCAATTGTAAGCCAGCATTTGCTAATTGCATGCAGCCAGTTGTGTACTGATTGCAATTCTCACTGTGATTTCAGGACAGTGCTATAAAAGGATATGTGAGATAGGCATTGCCCTTTCAGATTGTAAGGGCGGGGACCCTGCTGGTATGCTGTGGACACTGTTCTGTGAGTGTAAAGGTTAGTATCTCTCTCATGATTCAGGCTGTGTTGTAGATTCACATTTCTCCATTCCTCTCTCCTGTTTCCTGTAGTAAGTGTGTATGCACACTGACACCTACAACTATATATATATATATATATATATATATATATATATATATATATATAAAAATTCATACATTTATATATGTACATTAACTGACATTATTACCTACTAGCTACCAACTAGCATGGCTGTTTCTGTTCACACACTACTATTATGGAAATCCACTAGTTTTGACAGTAATTCTAAATGACATGCTTTGTGTACTACACATCCTATATTCCCTTTACATTCACTCCTACTATTACATGATATATTTATTTTAGCACAATATTCTTGTATAAGAGTCATAGCTTAGTGGTAGGTCATGCAGACTACTGTTTCCAAGGTCCTGGGTTCGGGACTGACAGAGGGATTTTATTTTGCTTTTGAACTGACTACAGGACCTGTCAATTATAGTGACTAAGGCACTTTTAAGCAGTTGTAACTGAGTTAGCGCTGGTTTGCGCGGAGCTCATGCATGTGCACTGGCGTTTAGCTCCGCGCACACATGTTCACACCCGCTTACAACTGCTTAACAGTGCTTACTCTGGCGCACACCTGCACTATTTTCTTTGAAAGAAATGAAAATGGGGAGACAGGAAAGTGGTGAAAAAGGGGTCACAAAGAGGGTAAGACAGTAGGGAAACAAGCTTGGGATTTGCAGGAGGGATGTAGGTAAGGCCCATAGCTGCCCATTTCTTCATCAGCAACAGCTGTGCATATGTATCTAATTTGGTGTGACATTTGAAACCTTCCACCCCTGAGAGAGGTGTCAGGACAACAATAATACTTGTTGTACAGCCAATTGTAATTGATAGTTTCCATGTCCAGCAGACATGTGTGCGGAATGGGCAGCTATGTATGGGGCGTAATTATTTTGTGGGTACAGAGTACCCCTTTTTTTTTTTAATTTCAGGTGAGAGTGGTATGTCAGGTGAAGGAAGTCGGTATAGCTGGGGAGGTAGGTTGGGTAGGTCAACAGACAAGACAAACAAGACGCATACAGGGGCGGTGTATGACACGTGTGGGGGGGTTACACAATTGACGGGGACAGATGTTTGGATATCCAGAGCCCATGAGCCCACAGATGGCAACAGTGGAACTGATATCCCCACCCATGGGCAGTTGCCACTGTTCCTTCACTGCCCAGGACGGGGCTGTGCTGGAGGCTGTATAGGCCGGGCAACAGGCATGTCCGTAAGTTGTGCCACCTGTGCCTCAAGCTGGCGTAGGGGCCCAAGAACAGAGGCCCGGATCTCCCTATGCACCACAGTCCAGACGCTATGGAGGGTGAGTGGTGGTTCTCCTCCGGCCACGCTTGCAGAGGGGTGATGGGCCCCATCCCCTGCAGCGCTTCCACCCGCAGGTGGCACAGGGTCACCGGAGGAGGGTCCAGACTGGGCACTAGTGCCAGGTGCACTTGCCAGCTGAGGTGGGAGAGGTGGGTCCGCTGGAACCCACCTTCCCTGTCGTCTTATGTTTTGCATTATGTCATGACAGTTTGGGTTAGTAACATATAATACCATTCGCAATTAGTTGTAACAGCATGCGTTAGTATTCCCATTAACCAAACACCCAGATATTCACACCATTGAACAGCGAGCATAACACGTGCATAATTTGAACAGCAATACACAGTCCAACAACATGCAGAGTTGATTGATGGCAACAGGCCATCAGGTTTGGATGTATGAATAGGGCAGATGCATCAACGGACATGCACATATTTATGACCCAACAGGACACATACCATTTTCACGTGGAATGGGTTATATGTGGTTATAGGGTGGGGTGAAGAAAATAATATTAACACCTTCATATACCAATACATATGCTGTACATTTCTAATAGTTACAGATATATACACACTACTGTTCTAACTACAGTTTCCTATATGATAACTATTTCAACTTGGTGATAGGACTGTTACTGCAACATCAATATACATTTTATTGTTCTTCATACACATTCATATCTGGCTTTGTTCAGCTACATCATCCTGCTACATTTGCTTTATATAGCTATAGACAACTGTGGATGTTTGGTATGTCAGACAATCATACTATCTGCATATTGCAGACTGAGAGCAACATATCCAGATTTTGGGATACACATTCCAGCTGCAGCAACACATTGAACAGATTTCGCTGTTTGGTTTTGCTTTTCACATTCATTTCATTCTGTACTGACTGCAGTATACTTTATTCAGGGGTTATTACTACTTTATTGATGGATTCATAACTCTCACACTCTCTCACTTGTTTTTATTTTACTATTCAGGATGGTACTTACTTCTAGGGTTTATTGACATGTTTTACCCGTAGTTATTACAATCCTTTCCAGCAATCTCACTTCTGTCATGTTTCAGTATTTCAACAGGGGTATATTTCACACATGTGATTTGCTCATCTTCTGCAGCTGTACTTTTCAGCGTGCTGCAGGTTGTGTACTATTATATTACAGGTGGGGCATCTTTATTTCAGACATTTTCATTTTTCTGTTTGGATTACAAACTGCAACGCACTTTTGTAATCAAGCAATACTTGCAATACTTGCAAACACTCTTACACTGTTACTTTCACATTCTGTTACTTAGTGACTACACTGCACTCTTTTGCTAACAGTGATACTGTGATACTTTTATATTTCTTTACAGTTACTGGGAGAGGATTACTGCCCTGCCTGGTGGCGCAACCGCACCAGCCTATCGCCATAGGCTCTGCGGTTCACAGAACGGACACCTGCAGCTGTAGTATAAATGAAGTAATATTGGAATACACATCTCCATAATATCAGCTAGTTTAATTTCTTACATACATAATTAAATGTAACTTAGTAGTGGGGCGTTGGGCATTTTCCGGGCCTCCTGGATCCAAAGGTTCAATTGGTCCTGCTTGCGTCTCTTCAGGTCCGCATGGTGGTGACGAACCTGCTCACCAGTCCTTGGAATCCCTGTGGCACTGGTGAGATCATGACCCAACCGGTCCCACACCTCAGCCCTATATGCTCCCCACAGGACCTGGCCCTGCATGAGTTGGGCTTCATGATTGTGGACTAGGAGCCAGACCATGTATCTGGACTCCTCAACACCCCACCTCTGTGCTCGAAAGCAACTACCCTCACCTACTCCTGACATTCTGGCTGCAAGTTAGTTCTACAATCGTTTATGCTGTGTATTCCCACCTATGGGGCATATATATGCCGTTTTTCCTGCACATATCTGTGATTGGCCATTTTGGAATTGTATCAACTTCACAAAACCTGCTTTGTCATGCTCCACTTTGCATTCATTCCTATATATTAGCTATTACTGCATTTTTAGGTACTGCTGTCATGGCTTAGTGGTTCAGTACCTTGACTATGGTGCATAGTATCCTGGATTCGAACCTGGCCACTGCTTTTTATTTTTTATGACTGTCTAGACAGGCTGAGGGATGTGTCTGTGTAAAGGCAGTTTTGATACGGCTTGCTCAACGTTGCCCGTCGGTTAGCTTGTTGGCGCGGTGCGCAGCTTCGTGTAAATGGGGTACGCTGGTTTACGCTTCATTTGGCTGTTAGCACGCATATTACGCTCAGCTTAGCTAGGGGCACACAGTTTCAGCATGTTAAACCACTTCTCACCTACAGGCACTCATTTTAAACCTGTTAAACCACTGCTCACCTACGGGCAGATGCACTCACCTTGTTAAACTGTAGCTCAGCTATAGGCACATCTCGCATTTTTTATTGTTTTGTTATCTCACATTTCTTCAAAATAAATGGACTATTTCATTACATTTTACATAAAGTATGATTTTATATGTGTACATGCTTGTCAGGGACTTGTTTCGTGCTTATTTTACTAAAAATAACAATTGGTGTTGTGGGGGCTCGAACCATGAATGCCTTCTCTTCAGAAGACGTCTCTACTGCTACGCTATTGCTTCTTGGCTTACTTTACATATTTAGTTCTTATATGCTTTTCCACTGACTGCTAACTGTGGCTAAGCTACGGGCACGCCTGCGCAAACGAGCGCACTCACGGGCAAACATCTTTACGATTTAAAAAAAATATATAACATGTTCATTTATATATTTTATGTTCATAGTCTGTGGGGGCATGTGTTGTGTTGTGTTTATTCACATTTCCATTGCCTCTGTCGTGGGTGTTTACTTTGGGCAATTTTACTCTTCTGGGGGCATGTCCGCTTGCAGGGCTCGGCTTACGGACACGTCCCCTACTGTCTTCCACGGACCAGTGTGATTCAGCATGCCCTCATGCATATGCATGACATGCTGACGTCAGAGTGTTTAACTGCAGCCTCCGTGTAAGCCATGTATCTCTTACATGGAGGCTTCATGAATCCTGCCCTTAGTTATCCTGCTGGATAGCAGTAAAACAAGTTGATACCATCAAAGGAGAAAAGACCACCCCCATATTCTACCTTGTCTGCTTTTAGCCCTTTCTAGGCTGAAACATCAATAATACACTGGGTTGTAGTCATAATCTTTTTATTATTGTGATTTATTGTTACAGTGAAGTCAAGCACTGGGATAACTAGTGCACATTCTGGTATGTGTTTATGCATGCCCAAGGCATACAAGTCACTACTGTATACATTATGGATTATCATAACGTACACAGATGTCACAAACAGTGCAAACATTCCATGATAATAACATCACATGCATTATTCCCCAAAACACTGTTAATCAAATACAGCCCTATAATCCTCATTAACAGCTCTGCCAACAAAATATTCATAACATTTTCTGGCATTAGAAGACAGAATAATCAGTCTCCCCTCATTCTGCTTTTGATATGTCTGAGAAGAGTGTCAGACCCCCCTCCCTAGGCTCTATCATACAGCATTATCGAGGGTTTCCATCTCAGTTCCTACTTGTGTTAGGAATTTGATTCTTACTGATTCTGAAGTTGTTGATGACAAATCCTTAATAGCTTGAAACCACCCTTTTCCAAGGAAGTCAGTAGATTGCCCCACTTACATATAAACCTTTTGAGGTAGAACTACAGAAGATGTGTACTTTTGCTGTGAGGTAACCAAGCCTTTATTTGTGGATTCATTGTAACAACATAGTAACAGTAACGTACTGTTTATCACCAGTACAAGCTTCCAGTCCAGTGATTTCCATTTCCTAGAAAGATGTCAGTGACAGATAAGTGGTAAAGCTATGACCCTGGTCAACTGCAGAATCGTCATACCTGTACAACAGGGAATAATATCAACAAAGTGCTATGGATCCTTGTGGGACAATGGAGAAAAAGGTTTTGATAAGTCTTTACTAAATAAATAACTGATCTGTGGCTTTCCTGTTCAAAGCTGCAGTGCCCTTTGGGATCTGCTGTGCACCCTATCAGTCAGTTCACAAAGATTTCTGTTTCTTGCCATCGTAAAATCTACTTGATTCACTGACTGGCAAGGAGTAGAAAACCCATGAGTATGCAAGGGTATGGTCATGGTGGGCCAAAACAGCAGCAGCCAGTAAGACCATGACGTAAGTTTTTTTTTTTTTTTTTAAATCATGGCAGTCAACCAGATATGGACAGTATACATCTCAATTGTTCCTGATTTTGAACCCATGTTTCACTTTGTCCGTAGTAAAACGAGATTTCTTTTCAACTCAGTGAACATTGCAAGCACTAAATGATGTCAAAAATGTTTGTTTCATTCCTAGTCTTCAGAGAATGAATATTAATATAAAGCCTCTTACACCAAATAGATTATAAAACACTAGTACTGACATTTCAGAAGAGTTTTCTGATTTTGGATATTTGTCCTGATTATATTCAGTGTTGTCACTGATTCCTTAATTAAAAGGCTGAAAGCTATGAAGGGTAGTGGATGGATTTTCAAAGCAAATGGAATACCTGTCATTTGCAAGTTGGATTTACAGTGTTTGAAATAAATAGTTAAAAAATATGAGCTGGAAGAACAACGTTGAATAAATTTAAATATTTTTGCTTGGTGAAAAAGGATTTCAATATGTACTTTTAATGTCGGCTTCTGTATCCTATAAGACAACATGGACTATTTGCATACATTTCTTTCAGTAATTGACTGGGGTACTAACCAAAATGTCATTCAAATAATCACATCTTTGACACATCAAAGTAAGGCACATGCTATTGTTTCTGGCACTAGGGTAATCAAGTACGTTTAATTCAATTTTTGAAGAGAATAAGGGTGGTATTCATACTCCTGAGGTTCACACTTGCACTGTAATTATTTATGAATAGTGCCACTACTATAAGCAAACACGGTATTTGCAGATTATTTTTGCTGAATAACTAAATGTGAAGGAGTTTTAAAAAACATGTCTACTTGTAGGCAAATGTGTAAAAATGCTGAAGTTAAGTATTTGCAGTGTTCTGCTTGAAAATATTATTTCTCGCATGCTTTCATACATTTTCAGAGATTATGGACAAATGCAGCTATGCACTAGTCTATCTGAATTCTTTAAGGCAAGTGGCATGCAGAGCAACTATTATTATTATGTTTTTAAAAATATAAAGGGGTTTTGTGTGTTTTATACAGCAGAAGTGTAGCTAGGGTGAGGTGAGAGGGGCAATCACTCCGGGCACAAAGAGTTGGGAGGGTGCGATTGATCATCCATTACCTTGATTTTTTTTCAGTTGAAACTGTAATAATCTGATAGTTATGGAAAAGTGTTTTTTTTTTTTTTTTTTGCTCTTCAGTGGAAGAGCTAGCTGGGGTAAGCATAGATGAGCAAAAGTACCTCATAAAGAGGATCATAGGCCTTAAACATTTGTCCTATATGAACAGACTCAAAAAACTCTAACTATTTTTTGTCTCATATCACCTACTTACAGGCGATCTCTGCTTGACTTACAAAGCCATGTCTGACCCAGCTCTGTTAGAAATGCTACATCTAAAGAAATCCCAATCGCCCCGCACAGCATGCTCCAGAGACTTCAACCTCATTACCACAATCAACAGAACGTGCTGGAGGGACAGGTTCATAACCCAGAGACTGCTCATGCTATGGAATAGACTTCCCATACATGTCAAACAAAGCACCTCACTGGACTCTTCAAGGGAAATCTTGATGAGTGAATGGGAAATAGAAAATTCAACCCAGGGATCACTCCAGTGGCTTTACTCAGAGGCACTGGGAACTAAGGTCAGGTGGCATGATGCCAGGATTCATAGGTTCATAGGTTGGTACTAGGCTATCAGCCCTAGGCCCTATACAAGCCTAGCCATAACAATTCCCTGGCTATTTCTTCCCACACTATTTACTTCCCTGGACCCTTGTTACTTCCCTGGACCCCTGTAATCCTATGGCTAGGCTTGTAAAGGCTCCAGGGCCATTAGCCTAGTACACACCTATGAACATATGAAAATGAAGTAATGCAATGGCTATGATGTAGCCATCGCACTATTACAGTGAACTGTGTATTTTTTTTGTTCCTCAGTAGAACAGCTAGCTGTGGGGGGGGGGGGGGACAAGGATGCAACTGTAATAATCTGACCAATGTAGTGATTGGATTATTACAGGGAAATGCTTTTTTTTTTTTCCTGGTGTGGGACAGTGACTTGTGATATCTGCACAGGGAGCTAGTTTAACTATGCTTCTGTTATACAGGTGTATCCTTATGTGAACACCCTGTTTATTTCTTTAAATAGTATAAAGGAAAAACTAGAAAAGATTAAAAAAAAAAAAAAAAAAAAAAGCAAACAAATGGACAGGAACATTCACAATTGCAGCCATTTATTACAGTAGTTAGCACTTTCGTTAGTGGTCAGATTTGACTTCTTCAGAATAAAATACTCATACAAGCCTCTATTTTTAAATAAAATCCAATTGATATCACATGACCAGTCTAGTTAGAAAATAATTACACATTTAAAAGCCCCTCACTAAAGTTAAAAAAAAAAAAAAAAAAGAAGATATATATATATATATATATATATATATGTGTGTGTGTGTGTGCGTGTTGTAGTGAAATGTAAAGCCTTTTAATGTATAATAAAACCTATTGTGTATACAGCCTTATTTAACATATCATTAGATCCATAACACCTTAGTAAAGTAGGGCCCAAACCTGTCATTGTCTATAAGAAAGATTTGTGCTTCAAAACTCTTACTGATAAGAGGCCACCGGTAGTTATTCAGAATGGACATATGAGCAAATATGGACAATGCCCCCAGTGTAAATTTATTTTAGAGGGAACAGAAGTAGTAGGCCAGAACTGGAAGGTGGGGGGGGGGTAATCACATTTGCACATAGGTATTATTGTTACAGTATGGGAATAGTTTATATTGCCAAATGTCAAGATTGTGAAAGTTTTTATATTGGCAAGACAAGGGCAAAATTCAGAAAAAGGATACATCAACATCAATATAATATATCCAGAGAGGATGATAGAAGTGCCCTAGCAAAATACTTAAAAAGTTTCCCTGCACATAAATACAAACACACAGCTATTGATAAGGTTGATTTAGGACCAAAGGGTGGACCAGATGATTTTTATTTAGAATACAAGGAGCTAAGGTGGCAATTGAGGTATAATGTCACAGTGGCCCCAAGCCTTAATAAAACTATATCTATTAGTAGTGTATTAAAACTTAAGGCTGAATTGGCTTTATAACACCCAAGGGAACTTTATGGGCATGGGTCATATTGTGAATGTTTTTTATTAAAATTGCTGAATTAGATTTTATTGTATGGTTCATCCATATATTTTTTCTGGGAGGTGGAACAATATTATAAATAAGGCTGTATACACAATAGGTATTATTATACATTAAACGGCTTTACATTTCATTATATATATGTATTTGTATATATATATATATATATATATATATATATATATATATTTTTTTTTGTTTTTTTAACTTTAATGAGGGGCTTTTAAATGTGTAATTATTTTCTAACTAGGCTGGTCATGTGATATAAATTGGATCTTATTTAAGAGAGGAGGCTTGTACAAGTTTTTATTTTGAAGAAGTCAGATTTGACCACTGATAAAACTGCTAAATACTATAATAAATGGCTGCAATTGTGAACATTCCTGTCTGATTGTTTTTGTTTGTTTTTTTATGTTTCTTGTTGGTTTATAGTTTTTAAAGATTAATAAAGGGGAGACACACCAAGGAGGAAAACACAGAAGGAATACATCAAGAGGGTTGTGCTGAATGAGGTGGAAGAAGGACACTATATTTTTGGTGGGGATAGATTCTTCCATTTTTCAGTTTTGTTAATATATCTGGGTAGTTTGGGTGGGAGGTAGTTAAGAAAGTATAGGGGAAAGGTTGTGGGAGGGATGGAGGTGAAGAGGAGATTTGCTCAAGAGAAACCCCTGATCCACAGGACCTCATACTTTTTCCCCTGCCTGTTGGTGTTAGAGTGGAGGACTCAGAAGTTGAGGTTGAGTGGGCCTATGGTGGTGTGGTGGTTAGCACTGACCAAGGCAGACGAGCATCCTGGTGAAAGAAATCTCTCCACTACCTGCCCTCCACATCCTGAACCAAGTCTCAAAGTCCATTGTCTGTGAGGCTTGCCAGGCTGCCAGGGATCCTACAGATCTGCTGCCACTCAGCAAACCTTGTGAGGGTGCCCCAGGGCAAAGGGTGAAAGCTCCCTGACCTAAGGAGAAAGCATTGGGCTGCTCCTAAGGATTCTTGTGCAAAAATTTAAAGAAATGGGAGAGAAAAAAATAAAGATGGACAAAGGAATGCATAATCAAAATAAACAAAGAGTGGTAGAGGGCAAGAGACAAACAAGAACTGGAAACAATAAATTCACTCATAATGTCAGAAATCACTGCAGTCTTTATTTACAGTTATTTTTTATTTGTATTAAAACTTTATTAAAATAAAGGAAAATTCTGGGAAATGGTTATGGAAATATGGGAACAAACTATATTGCTATGAAGTGGTTGTGATTTTCCCATTTGCAGTCTGTTCATACTAATGACATATGCTGGTGTAACAGAAATGATAATATACTTGCAATTTCTAGTTGATTTGGGTTGTACTGCAGTTGTGTACAGAAATCACCCTACGTCTACTGTCTTTGTGTATGAATTAGTTTTGCATTTATTGTTAAGAAATAAATAAGAAATATAAAAAAATTAAATTATTTCTTAGCATTTTTTTCTAAATGTAATGTTTGCGTACTTATGAGCACCCTCATAAGTCACTTACTTAAGCATGGGCATGATTATATGTAAGTTCATGGGTTCATAGGTGATTACTAGGCTAATGACCCCAAGGGGGCTTTTGGAGTCTAGCCATACTTTCCTAGGTGAGACTTGAAAGGAAGCCCAGTACATTGTATCTGTGAGGTAAACACTTTAACCATTAATCCAACACACACTCCAAACCCTTTCAGCTGAATATATAACACACAAAAATTTGTGTTTTGCAATATTCTGGACATGATTATGTTCACTATTTAGAAAGGCACTGAAGTTATTACAGAATTAATGAAGTAGTGCATTTCTCAGTTTCCCATGTGCTGGTAATTTTCATGCTACTTGAAACCCCCCTCCCACCTCCACTCTGAGTAGGGCGTGATGGCTAACTGAGATCAGCCATCTTGTATTTGCAGTTAATATTTTGGAAGAAATGACTGTCTTATACAATTATTAATTTAATAACTATAATAATTGTATAAAACAGTTATATTTATTAAAATGATAATTGTATAAGCAAATTATTATATACAATTATCATATTAATAAATATGACAGTTTTATAAAATTATGTATAAATATTTTGTAGCCTACATAAACCACATTTAGTTTCTGAAAATTGATTATAGTACATGCAATTACTAAGCTAAAAACTGCAGTATATAAAATTATGTGATGATGCAAATATGTTATTTTTTTGTTTGTGTGTGTGTGTGTGTGTGTGTGTATATATATATATATATATATATATATATATATATATATATATATATATATATATATTTAAGTGAAAGTGCACTAAATCAGAAGTGCACTTTTGCTAAAGTTGGTTCTCTGAAGCACATTGTAGTAGGGATAAGGAAATATATCCTTTTCCCCACTGCAGTGTGATCTCAGATTTAGTATATTTAAGTAGGGGGGTTTGCCCCCCTGCAAAATACTATTTAAAGATTTTTTTTTGTTTTTTTTTCTGGTTTGGAGAACTGGCTTTTGCGAAAGTGCACTTTCGATGTAGTGTACTTTCGCTTTAATGGGTCTCGCTGTTTCTTGTTCGAGATAGCGGAATTTTGATCAAGAAACATAGACCCATATATATATATATATATATATATATATATATATATATATATATATATATATATATATACACACACCCACACACACACACACACACACACACACACACACACACACACACACACACACACACACACTGTGAAAAATATTTGTAAGTAATCTGTCTTTTATACAGATATATGTGTATACTTACATATATTTCCTTTCTCATACGTATAGAACCATACGCACAAATGCATGTCAGTGCATACACATACATATTTATATACAGATGCATTTATGTTCACAGATATGTTTAGGCTTACTCATAACTTTGGATTACATTTAGATACATATTTGCACTTACACATTTCATATCACCTTGTATTTACATGCAATAATGCTATATTTCTATAATATGTGATTTACACCTAATTTTCATAAGATTAGAAAAAAAGAAAAAAAACACACTATAGAGATTTGGTCTTCTCATCATCCCCTGGTCTACCCACTCAGCCAGCTTGTCAAGCCTATACTTCTGTAAATCATGTACCTGTGGTGACAATGGGAACCAGTGTTGGTGATCCCTGTCAGGGGTGACAGGTGCTCACCCACCTCTGGCAAATGTCATTTTTTTCCAGTCTGACCCATGCGCACAGGACTCTTATTTTCTCAATGTACAAATGCCTAAGAAGGTAGAGCATAATTCTGGTCTTTGTCAGACCAGCTAGGAGTTTGGCCTCGTGCTTTTACATGTGCTGCCATTTCTGAAAATGCCAGTATCAGAATGAAGAATGTAGCTAGAGGGCTGTGGTTAGAAAATTTGGCACCACATCCTCTGGGCTTAACATCACCATAATCAAACCCAGCTAGCAACTAGGAGAATTAGACATGGCATTTCTGTTACTGGCAAGTTTACTTTTACCAAACTGCTTTGTCAGATACTTTTTTTTTTCAAAGGTACATATTCACATTTCTTTTCCATGGTGAATAAAATTCAGTAATGAAATTATTATATTTCAAGTTGCTTATATCTGTTTCTGCTTCTGTGCTTTACTATTGTCAACTTTTATTTGAAGAATAAACTGAATGCCATGCATTAATTATTTCTTTAAGCATACTTCCTGCTGTATTGCATCAGTATATATTTTTTTCTGTTTACTGTATAGATAAATCTTCCAGTGTGTGTGTCACTATGCTCTTTTACTAACTATTGAGTGATTTGAGATGATTAGGTGTGCCAGACTATGCTGGATGGGCATGTATTATGCTTTGCAATTGTGCAAACTGACGTATATGACTCCATTTTCTCTTTTCTAATCATTGGGACATTAAAGAAGTAGTAGGTTGTTTGTGCAGTCCCATGGACATCTGAGGTCTGCTGGAGACTGTTGTGGATTCTATCACTATCCAGAATACATTCACAGCTATGAAACCTTGTTACACAGCTTGGTTGACTTACACATGCAGTTAATACCATGATTCAGAAAGAAAAGTGTCAAAAAAGCCTAATTTACATACACCACATGTAAATGAGCCTGCAATTACATGAATAGGTGTATGGCCACCACATCAACTTGTGATAAGTCAAGATAGACAGCAAATGGTTAAGGAAACTGTGGAATTTCACAAGTGAGAAATAAATATTAAAACTATTAGTCATTACTAGAAAACAGTTCAAAACAATGTTAGATTACGGTGTTTATTTCCAGAATTGTATCTTTTATTATACGATGATCAAATTTATATAATTCATGTGAATATTGATTAAATGTGTGTCATTTATGAATGGAAATTTGTGACAGTGGCACTGGAAATGTATATCAAGGTAGTCATAACGGCAATGGGAAAGAAATTTTAGAAATTCATTTTGGTGTCATTTAGTGATTATGCAACACAGGGTAGAAGTAAATACTTTGAAGTGATTGTATTGTGAAGTACTGCATTTTCAAGAATGCATTGTTGTGACAAGATACATGGTGCTTTACTTGGGGGGGGGTGAGTGTCACTCTTGAATGAAGAATGACACACTGAATGCAGGAAAGTGGTCGGAGAAAGATAGGGGTCTGTTACCAAAGTGCTTGCTGTACTTGTATAAATGTGTTCAGGATGATGCACAGATTATTACAACACAGCTTTAGCTTGCTGGATTGGGACTTGCATGTGTGCATAAACATTGGTCTTGTGTCATCAAAACTATGGTTTTGTACTTAAATATTTGATTTATTTTTTATGGAAGCAGGTGATGTTTGGTTGATAATTACATCAAAAGTTTTTAGTGCATGACTTTGGCATGTTGTTTTGGGTACAGTAATGATGCAACAGCATTGATCCAGACAGAAAAAGGACAATTTTACCATGAGGAGAACAGTATCTTCATGGCAGCACTTAAGACATACAACCAACACCTTTTTTAAAAAAGGTGTGCTAAACAAGCTGAGAGGGTAAGGATCTGGAATCAGGTGATTATAAATATAAATGATGCTGGTGGAAGGAACTGCATATTAACACAGTGCAAGAGGACCAATGATATGGTAGGACATGCCAGAGCAAAGGTAAGGCAGAGATCAATTGCCTGTAGCAGTACTGGAGGGACCTCTTATGCTTATCCCTTTAACACTTGATTTGGAGTACCTTCTCTTCATTTGTGACATAGACAGTGATGGCACTGGCATGATGGTGTGGCTATTACCCATGTCTACAACATCAACAGACATAGGTTCATAGATTCATACTAGGCTAACTGCCCTTGTGGGCCATTTTAAGCCAGGCAACCCCAAGTGAGAATCAAACCCTGCACCTTGTGTTTGTAAGGTAAACACCCTAACCATTATGCCAACCTCCCACCCCACATCTGCTCATAAAGGCTGGTTTAAAAATAGTAACATATTTGCATAGAGAATTGAATGCTGACATGGAATGATTACATTAAACACATGACAACTACTATTAACAAGTGAACCATCCACTTCTAAATAAAATGAAAATGAATAGAGTGTGTATGGTAAGTGTCTCCCACACTTTCTTACACAGCATACAGCAATGTATTCCAATATTTGATTACTCCTCCTTTTGGCTTTTCCTAGTTATGGATTGCCACAGTGGAACAATGGTCTGCAGAATGGTTGGCATGTATTCAATTAATTCTTTACAGGGCCACCAGCAGAAATAACCAGTTCCACTGTGCTAATAAATTTGGAGGTTATCAGCAACAGAATGGCTGTGCTGCTGCTGCTGATAACATAGTTATATTTATGAGAAATCCTGAGGAAAGTGGCATGTGGTCCCAAAGTCTAAAGGCAGGATCTCACACAGTAACACTTCAGCACTTCAGAAAGTGACGCTGGATCTCAAAGTAAACTACAGGGCAACATTACACTGCATGCTGTACACCAGTATCTCTTATCCTGCAGAAAGCCTTCTGGATGATGACAGAAATTCAGAGGTAACAGTATCAACAGTGACACATTTACAGAGGGATGCCAGGAACAGGTATATATCACAGCTACTTCAGGAAATGTATAAAGCAATCACTGTCTAACAGTGAATGTGCCATGACATTGTTAAGGCTCAGTGCACTGTTATAGACAATTAGCTAGAATGATCATAGTCCTACAGGGTACACATGAGGATTTCCAGCACTACATGGACATGACAGAGAGTAAGTATAATGCCATGATCACATGGGTGTGTAGTATAGTGGTACACAACACATCCATGGCCACCTCCATTTATATACCAGTGTGGACTTACCAGACTCCAACAGGAGTCAGTTTTGGAAGGGGAGAGGACGGAATATTGTCTGGATATGCTGTGGAATACCACATCACACTATAAATGCTTCTCAATAAGATAGTGGAAATAGTACTGGCTAACAATCACATCTGATTTCATGAAGGCCATGTTAGCGTCCCTGTAAACATAGCAGAATCTGTCATTTGAGGTCCCAGTTTCAAAGAATCAGTGTCTATAGGATCACCTGCATCAAGTAGGACAAGACATCACTGTTAGTCACCATCCAGGTCACATGAAGCCCCTCTTCATGTTTACATGCACCATCATATCCCTTATCTTTAGGAGATGTCATGTATGACACATTTGACCTTGAGCTGCTGTTTCAAGCTAGACATTTCTGGTATTTGCAATTTCACCTTCAAGCAGGGATGTCAATGTTTAACTTGAAAGGCAATGAGCTATAAAGTAAAAACGACAGAATGTGTGAATGTAGAATGTAACCCAGTATTAAGACAATTTTCATCTGCATACATTTCATTTCAATAATGGTATTAATTGCAACTAAGTGAAAATGTGGAAAGGAAGTTGTATATCATAACGTAAAGATTTAAGTGATTTACATCATTAGTGGTCTATCCATTATCATTGTTACAACTGACATTTACTGAGAGTGTAAAATTAGTAATACGCGCTAATGAGATAAGCACCCCCCAAAAAATGAACAAAAATTAAATGCATACATGTAAACTGCCATTGCTGCCACTTCACCCTCAGCACTGCACAAAGGATTAGGTATGTCTCTGAGGACACGTTACTGTGTATGACAAACGAACATAATTTGCTGTGTGGTACCTTAACAGAGAACAGTAAATCTGTTCCAATATGCAATAGTTAAAACTTGGGAAATATTGCATAATAAAAAAATAAATATGGATGGATGCATGCATTTTATATACTGAAATAACACTTCTTATTAAATGTAGGACTTAAGTATGCATGCTCTGAGTCTCCTGAAGTACACTAACTTGAAATAATTTCTTGTCTAAAGCAGTTAGAAATTTGATTATTCCTTATAATGATGATGTATGACATTACCAAAGTAATGCCAGTGAGCAATTAGGTATTACTCCTGTAAACATTAATACCATTAACTGTACTGGAAAAATATTTAAAGATAAGCAGGAATGTCCAATGAACAGTGTGAGTAGACCATACACCACACAGCATAGCTCACACATATCACTGCATACATAAATTATACTCTGTGTTTTTTTACAAGAAAGGGAACTAGAATGTCATAGTCCATTCTATCACACCAAGCACCTCAAGAAAATGTGCAACCCCATAAAAGGCACACATTGTCCTGGCTCATTGCCAAGAGTATGTCCAGGCCAGGAACTGCTGAAGTAGCCTTGAGGGAGAAGTCTATAATATACTCAGTGTGTTCCCAGTCTGTCTCTGAAAGGTTCCCATGGAAAATATAGTGAGTGCCATACATAGTTTAGTACCGCTGTGGATGCCTACATACTCACTAAGACCCTTACAATATCCTTGTCCACTGTAAATATGTCAAGTATCTCTTGGTTATCAAAGTTATAAGTCATTCTCTGTCAATATGTATTCTTTTTTGCTGGCAAGTGTCATTCGGGGCAAGCTGTTTGTGCGTGGCCAAAACAAGCAGCTCACAGTGGAAAATAGCAGGGCTAGTAGCAAGGGAAAGCATCAGATTGCAAAGAAGACAGAAAAGGTGTGATTTAGACTTTTGTAGTGAATCGGCAGATGGTGCAGAAAAGTGTCAAACTATGAATTGCAAACAGGTGGGAAAAGGACAAGCTACACCAGTTCTCATTTATTACAACATTTGCTTAAGTTAATTTGTGGTCATCATTCAGCAGAATAATTGGCCTCTATGAATTGTGCATTTGCTGTGAAAATAGACACAGCAGACTGCCTTTCCATGTTTGTGTGATGACCATGAATAACCACCCTAAGTCTTTGTATGCCTCCATTATTGACAAGTAATTTTAAATGTATTATTGTACGGCTGTGACTTAGTCTGGGATGCTTGTAGACATCTACTGATTAATCATTTGATTGCAGTGATTATGAGCTGGGCAGTGTAGGGAAAAGTGCTAATGGAAAAACTGTGTAGACAAATGATTTATTATGACTTATTCGTAAGTGTTATATATCCATTTGAAAACTATTCGCTGCTGATGCTTTCTGAAGTTTGAGATGGAAGTTCAAGATGGGACATCCAGTCAGTTGATAAGTCTAATGCTCCTTATTTAACCTATTTAAGGAAATACAGAATATTGCCATTTGTTAATTTAATCATGCAACTTATTAAATTATAATAAGTACAAAGTAAAGGGGGAAATAGTGATGTACATAATAGAAAGGAGGTGCTACATATTTATTTTTTATGTTTCAAACTTTTATTAAACAATACATTTACAATCACTACATCAATTACAAATCAATTAAAAAAATGTACCAAAAATGCTTTATAGTTGTATTTTGCAGGCATAGTTCAAAAAGATAATTTATTATCCAGCAATGGTCATGAACCAATGATCAAGACCATCCTGATTCTTAGCAACTCACTAACAATGACCAAGGTCATCTGAAATATATTTTTGATGCTATTTGTGTTCATGAACTCAGTGTAGAAACACCCGACAATTTTACAATGATCCTGATGCTGCCAATATAATGGCAACGGCTCTGGAATATGCTCTTTGATTGACCATTCTACCATTATTTTAATTAACCTCAAAAAAATGTGTTTGTCTGCATAGTTGCCGGTGCCATTCTTGCCCACATGAATATTGGAGATAAACTGTGAATGCTAACCAACTTTCACATTCCAAAACTGAAAACTGTTGGATAGTTACGTGTTACCAGTATTGGTTTTGCACTCCTTTAATGAGTAGTAAGTTATATAGTCCTCACTTGGCTTTTATTAGGTTACGGTGGGTGCAAGTATAAAACACTAAGCCAACACATTGCATTTGCACTATTTAACACAAAAACTGAGCAAGATGCTTTGGAGCATTATGTGCCAGGAAGTATCAAAGTAAAAAGAACTCACTTGTGAATTTTGTGATTAGAGGTTTATAATATGAGCTCCATTTTGCCTATCACAAGGCTGTGATAACCAAATTGAGTTACTGGCAGTAAATGTTTTCTGGCGTTGGCTGTATTATCCTAGGTTTTTAATTTTGTTGACTAGCTTTTTTCCATATAGCTGTTACAATCTCTGATGTCATCGTCTGCAATTTTGGCTTTTGAGATGATTCTAACTTATATTAACAGTTAATGAATGGATATTATAGTGCAACCTGGGACAGTTAGGGTGTGTTGCAAGATGTAAGATAAAATATAAGAAAAGGCAGAAAAAAGGGACTCTAGATGGCCTGAGGAAACCAGGATAGGAGGTACTGGAGGGCACTGCGGAGAAATGTGTGTGTGGTGGAAGTGGTCAGTGGGGTGTGGCATCATGGAGAACTACATCTAGGGTGCATTTTCTCCTAAGGATGGCCCTGCATAAGACAGTGAAATAAAAATAATTATCTATGGCCAGTACTGCAATGCTCATGTTCTCTTTGTCATGTTGTTGCCACATGGCTGCCTTGTTAGTCAAGTACGGAAACCCATCTCAACTCATAATGTTCCAGTGTGTTCAGAAGTGCATTAATCCTACAAGATGAGCATGAAACTGCCTGCTAATGGTTAACCATTAAAGGGAGAAACCTGAAAGTAACATGCATGCTCTTAAATCATTTCAAAGCAATGTGAATTCTCTTAATGAACTGTGTGACTCCTCATTGTATGTAGACATTATTAAATGATCTAGCAGTTATCTCCTCACCCTTCAGTAGTTATTTCAGCCTGTCTTATTGGTCCACTGAACCCTGAAAAAAGTGAAGGCAAGGTATACAGTTGTTGATCTACAATACCTGATGCAACATAGGCTGCCAAAAATGTAAAGCTCAGTCAATACTCTGGAGGGCTTATCACCCCAAAGCAATTTTTCAGTTTGGAACTTCCCACATTTCAATGTAGACATCTAAGAGTGACAAAGCCAGGGACTGACACCGATACAGAATGCTTACCAGTACCTGGTGTTTAAATGTGATTCATTTATCATGTATACTGTAATACTCTGCAACCATTGACAGGTCATTCATCCTTGTTTGTGTGTTGGAAATGCATGTGAGGAACATTTTGACAACATTTTATTTACACTAGTTAAAGACTGGATTGGCATATGCTGTGTCACTGATGTTTTGTGTATGTACTGTTTACATCTATTATCACATAGGCAAAGGTATCTCATGTTGGAAATCTGTAGCTGGTATAGAAGCAGATATGGAACAGTGGGCATCCAGAAGAATATCAACTGATTGTTTACCTAACTACAGCTTGAGTTTTAATATGGTCTGTTCAGCCTATTATAGCATGTCACCTGCTTATGTCTGCCAACATGTTACTGTTTATATTGTTATAGTTCCTATTCAACCCAGGAATGTTTGACTCATTGGCCATACATCTCTTTCTGCTATTGTGGATCCCATATACATACTCATGACATGTATTGGAAGAGGACAATGTGTTCGATATTGGGTCAGTGGCTGGCAGAGGAGCCATAGAGTACAGTCATTCCACTTATATTTACCTGTCCTCCAGTCCATGCATGACATAGGGTGTAGAACAATGGAGGAAAAACAGCAAATCTGAAATTCTGGAGTATGTTACTTCATGGTATCATGGAGCAACTCTACACAAGGAATAAGCCCATCTGAATGAGAAGTTGTTGAGTGAACATGACGTTATTGCAGGTGGTCATAAAACAAAGTAGTGTTATTACATGGCTTACATGCCTAGCTCTAGTGGATATAGAGCATAGAACGGCTTAAGACAAGTTCATCATTTATGCACTGCTCAAATTTGTTGCAGAAAAAGCTTATTTACACTAGACAATTGGTTATACCTTGGTTTCACAACCTTCTACTTAGGACACACACAGGTAAACCAAGGTATCCTTTGTTTAGTGGTGTTGCAGGGGCAGTGGCGATGCAATGCTCTGATGTGTAGTGATATGCATCATGGGATATGAGTTGTATTGTCTTGGAGTATCTGTGCACAGATTACCTACTGACTGTATTTTCAGGTGTGGGGAGTGAAATGTGTCGCACTGTCATATAGCACATCTACTGATCTTATTTGTCACAATATCTCTGTGCATACATTGGGCATGTTATCTAATATTTTATGGTTTTCTACAAGAGACAAGGAGAACAGTTAAGCAGTAACCAAAAAGTGGGTGTGGGTGTATGAGGATTTACTCACGGTTAGCATGGTTTGATCATAAAGCTTGGGTAATTAAACAAAGTCAAGCATAGGTGAATCCTCATATACCCACATCCACTCTTTGGTTATTGCTGTTATACAATTACATTATTTAAGAACGAAATTACTTACCTTTCTTAAATAATACAAGTACAAAACAAATGGACCCAGTGATAACAGCAGTACTTCAAAATAAATCCGTCTTTAATTCACATAAAAATCAGGACATAAGCGCTTTCGTAGATTCACTACTTCATCAGATGTAATTTACCAGTTCATAACCACACCTTTAAATACACTCATTCAAGATCACATGATTAATACACAGTTTAGTTTAAAGGTGCAAGCACTACTAATTCATACACATACACATAAAACATAAATATACTTAATAAAACTGTAGTTCATAAAACTTTCATATATTAAAATAAGTCATACCTTAATATATGTAGACAAAAATATATAAGATATTTGTAAAAAATCAGTGTATAAAATTATAAAAATACATATCTGGACATAAAGGACAAATACTATCATAGTAGTTAATCCATAAATATCACCATATTAATTCATTTTCTATTCAAGGCTCTGGCCTTAAGTTTAGGTTTTAATGGAACCCTGTCATTCAGGCCATGTCCAAAATCTCCCCTCATTCTCACTATCCATTTCGCCTCCAGTTGTTCAGTCTGATTTTGTTTTGTACTTGTTTTATACATTTTCGTGGAAGGACCCAGGTGCCTACTCTGGTTGGTGATTGTTTTGTTCAACTTTCTTAAATAATGTTTTTGTATAACAGCGCCATAGTGTTCCTCCACGTTGTTTCCTTTTTTAACTTGTTTGTTGATGTACCACACATGAGTATGGAACTTAAGTTCCAATGCTTACATAGTACATTAGTGCTGTTCAATAGACGCAGTGGAGAAAAAATAATCTGTATTGTTTTTTTTAACTATAAAATCCAGACAGTTCAGAGGTATGACAGTATGCTGAGAGAGCACAGAAATACAAGGAAAATGAGGTATGTTCCTGTTTCTTTAGTTTTGCAGAATGTACCTGATTTTTCTTATATTTGGTCTGCCCTCTGTTAACATACCTCTCAACCTCTTAGCTCAAGAAATGTGGATAAAGCCTTAAATAGCAGGGGACAAAGGCCCCAAGATAGGGACAGATTGTAAATGTTGCTCTTGTAAACTTAGAAAGCTGCTAGAATAACAAGATTAATGTTGACATGCATTGTTTGAAGGATATGAAGTCTGAAACTCAAATGTATGTCAGTATTTAGCAACTTCAACAGGCAGTGATTTGTCAGAAAACCACACATTTTATGAGGAATACACAAAAAATATGAGACAAACATCTGGACATTCTGTGAAAATCTGGACAGTTGAGAGTTATGCCTCAGTAACATGCTAACAATAGAAAAATCTAGCCACTTAATGGTACTTTAGCAGTTGGACTTTTTTTTGTTGGTATATGCTCACTTTACAACAGTTGCACAGATTGGCCTGCCTAATCAGCATGCAGGTTTTTGAATAACAACTCGTCATTGTATGATAATCATTGATAAACATTCTGATGCCAGATGTGATGCTTAGACAGACAGTGTGGTACCAGTGGTGTAACTACATTAGAAGCGCCCTGAGGCAAACTTTTCCTAGGTGCCCCAACACCCCCCCCCCCCGGAACCCAAGCCATTGAGATGGCCAAAGCCAAATGGATGGAACAAAAACAATTTTCAACAGAGGCTACCACTGCACCATCAAATATAATACCTCTCACTCTGAAATCCCACACACACACACCTCTTACTCTGAAATCCCACACACACACACCTCTCACTCTGAAATCCCATCTTCCACACATTACTCACTCTGAAATTCCATCTTCCGTCTGTTTCAGTTCCCGCTCGCAAGTAGTCCTCTAAACCAAACCGCTCGCTCGCAAGTAGTCTTCTAAACCGTCCGTTTCGGTTCCCGCTCGCAAACTTGAAAATATGTGCTTGGAATCTGCCATATTTTTTTTTTCAAGACAACAAATATGTAGCGCATCATATTAAATACAATTATTTCAGTCTTCTAAAACTGTAGCCATACACGAGTACTACTACTTAAGCATACAACAGAATATGCACATATTTCTGTTTTTTGGTTTATGACTGACAGTACATAGACCATCTTGTTAAAAGTTACTGAAAACAGAAAGGCAGAAATTTGAGGTAGACTTCTGGTTTTCACGTTATCTATTTTTATACTATTTGGCTGAAGGAATAACTGGTAATTAAATTACTTCGTGGGGCCTTGTTTAATTCCTGCTTTATTTTTCTGCATTACCACCATTACTGAGCCATGCTTTACTGCATGCGGTTTTCACATATTAATCCACTGCCTCGGATCATCAGAAACATTACCGCTTTCCTTAAAATATAATCTGGACGTTGAAGCAGAGCAACAGGAAGTCGCAGTGTTAATTCAGGTGATTAACGTAAATTTCTTGGGTCTAAATTTTGTGTTTATCGGCATTGTGTGAGCCTCACGGCCTTGGACACTCCGGTCTGTGAAAATCTGCAAGAAACTTAGGGAGCAGCCATAGTGAGCCCACCGCACCTTTCTCACCGAAGCATGCTGTTCCATTAGAAAGTACGCTAATATTTGGATTCAAGTGGCCCACAAAA
This sequence comes from Protopterus annectens, assembly GCF_019279795.1. Lineage (NCBI taxonomy): Eukaryota > Metazoa > Chordata > Ceratodontiformes > Protopteridae > Protopterus > Protopterus annectens. The sequence continues at coordinate 619,885,414 of NC_056734.1, read as the reverse complement.
GCTGCTGTCAAAACAAAAGGGAAGACGAGAACGAAAAATACCCCACAGTGGATTACAAAGTTACAGGCCAGGCTTTAGGCAAGCACTGGGTGAACACTGGAAACTGCACACACACTCTCTGTTTACATTTATACTTTTAAAAAACTCTTTCAGCGTCGGTGATTCCGGTGAATGAACATTTCATGCTCAGCTGTTCAGTCAGTAGCCGACTCAGAACTCTTAATATTTTGCTAGATTTTAGAGCATTTTATATGGGGAGAAAAGGTAATGTTTTTCCTGACACGGAAGCAGTGAAAAACAGCCATTTCCATCGTAAAATTCTTATACTTCTCTTTATTAACAATGCAAGTAAAAATCAACAGCGAGTTGAGGCGATTAGAAATGTTCCTGCACCGCAAAGAAAAATGCGATTTTCTACTGTTCTTTTTTTTTGTTGTTCCGGTTTGACTAGGGCAGGGTAATCATCTTTTAAGCTAGATGCTCTCAGTTTGTGACGTAACCCTAAAGGTTAGCCAGAACTCAAAGTCGTCCTACAAAGTGAAAAGACAGCCCTTTGTCATGAGTAGAAGGGATTAAATATCAATCACAATTATAGGTTGAAAACGCGCCCGCAGGAGCTTTCCCCCTAAAATCCGAGAGGAAGGTTACAGTTGGAAAGAGCTCTTGCAAGCCGGTAGTTTGGTCTTTGTTCAGACACAGGGACTGGACAGATGATTTTCATAATTCCCCCTTTTCACAAAGTCAGCGAAACAAGTGATCACATTTGCAGGAAGCATGCACTGACAGGAAGAATGAAGTTTGCCAGTTATCTTTTTATTTGTTTTGCATTTTCTGAAATGTTTACGTTTTTTTGGCTACTCTAATAGGCACAAATTTTCTTATAAAGAAAAAAGCTTCTCCAAGTGGAAACAGAGTCCAAACCTTGAGCCAGGAAATAATTTCTTAAAATCCTCCAGAAATTCACGCATCATAAATGATCTACATTTTCCTTTAAAGCCCATACCTGACATACTTCTTTTTCGTCTTCTCCTCCTCTCTCTTTTTTTAATAACTCAGTGTGCTGGTGGCTTTGCTATTTTGTCTCTGGTGGTTTTCTTAAGTTTAACAACCATCACAAATGTTTATTTTTCGCAAATAGTTAACACATCAGCTGCAGGACAACTATTTGCATAAATAAACACTCACTAGTCAGTGTGGGGCAAATGTTATAAAACTGATGCTCAAGTACTGACTTCTTGAAGGACAAACCAGCAGTATCATGCTACTTTAAATTTACTTTTATTATATTGCTTGAATTACGTGGATTAGATCAATGCTTGGTGTAGCACGACTTGTGGCAGCAGTTATTTAAAAAAATGAACAGTATGCAAAGATAATTTACATGAGTTAACAGCACAATAGCACATAAATATTACAACAGTGCTATCATATGCATGGAATAGTATATTGTGAATTCTGTGCAAGATGGAAGCTTTGTAAAGCAGTGTGCATGTAGTCTAAGGGCCTGCTCTGTTTGAAATAATGCTTGTCTCAAAAATTAGTGGGGCTCTCAGCTGCGTTCAACTGAGTATTTTTGAGCTTGTTGACGTTAGAGGATAATCTACTATGCACATTTTTCAGATTTCTGAATGCATATTTTTCCCTTTAAGATCGGCCTCTCTGCGTGACAACTGTTGAGTATAAAGATCAACCATTTAACACGAAGAGCTATTTAAACTGCAAATAATGTGTAAGTGCCTCTGGGTTATGTCATTGCAATTTAAAGTGCATCTTTTAGAAATGGTGCATGCTGTATTTCTATCTTCTGGTTATCTACATGTATCGTTTTGTAGTAACTTGATTTAATTATTTTTTTTTTGTGCCTACCCTAGTGAACTGCATTTTGGCATGGAGTCGTTCTTGAATCTAGAACAACTGTGAACAAAGGAAGAAAGTGTTATTAATAAAGAGTTCATCGTAACACGCCTGACAGTGCAGGATACCAAATGATTGCAAAGTAAAAAATATTGTATTTAATGATGGAGTTGCCCATATGCAAATTAAAAAAAATTTGCAAGGAGTAATACACAAGAACTATTATTGGACTGGTTTAAAAAAAGATTTGCTGAATGAAACATATTTGAGCTGTGGTGCTGTTTTTTATAGGCACTGAGTACTTAACAATACTTCCATATAAGAAGTAGTCATTCACTTTATTCACACTGCTGCACTGTGCGTGATGATGTCAGCATGCCCGCGACTATACTTCTTTCTTCTTAAAGAAGAACGCCCTAAAAAAAAAAAAAATTTTTTTTAAATTAAATTAAATGATTACCTAGTCAGCGGATTCTCCTGCCCAAAGTGCCCCCTGTCGCTTGGCGCCCTGAGGCAATTGCCTCACTTCGCCTCTCGTAGTTACGCCTCTGTGTGGTACACTCCAGCATAAATCTTTCTTTCTCTCTCTCTCTCTCTCTTGATAATTTATAGTTAGTAATGCTGCTATCTGTGGTCATGACTTATTCCTCATTATTTGTCTTGGTATATAGTTTTTTTCCCTGGAGATCCACTGACTATGGAAGGGGAGGGTGAGGCCAGCAAGACAGTCATGTTCTTTGGATAAAACAAATATGTTCTATTATTCCTGGTAAAAGAGTCTGGATGAAAAAAGTTATCTTGCTTGCCATGGCTGATTGCCCAATACCTATCACTGCAGTCCTTTATTAGAAGATTAGCTAGGTATTTACTGATGTCATGTCTCACCAGCTGTCCCTAACAATGGTGGAGATATTCAACATCCTGATGGTGATCCTGCAAAAAATGAGAACTACATCCAGGCCCAGCTAATCTGGGAGAGGTGTTTAGGTGGTTTAATATATGATGGTGGTCCACACCTCTGGCAATCCCTCTACTGGCACACTGAGTCCCTGACAACAGGCATCAGCTGGCATACCGACCTCTCCTCATTCTGTTATACTATTACTATGCATGTCAACACTTCCCCGGAAACCTGATTTGTGTTTCTCATTAGTACATGGAAATGGCTTGCAAAATTACTGAGTTTATAAGTCTGTGAACTGCAAACTTATAACATACAACTGTGCATATTGTGACATACCTATGTTCTGTGGTCATGCTCACAAAGGGAATGTCTGTAAATGTAGTGGCATTTTGATAGAAGATGCAGTGGATGGGCTACATGTTGTGTGGTCCATATGGATTTGCTTTATAGATACTTGTGTGCGTAGTTTCCTATCCTTTGTGTTCTCACAGTCCTCAGGTTTGCTTTCCTGCCCCCAGTCACCGCAGCATCTGCCCTTTGACATTCCTTTTACCCTTTTACCCCTTCTGCATTATGTCATGCTCCTTCCTGTTTACAATATGTCTGACTGGCCCCCTACATTTGCACCCATTTTCTTTTCCTTCATTTTTTGTCTTTTTCTAAACATTCCTTTGGATACAGCCAGCCCTACCATGTTCTTCTTAATATATAAAAGGGCCTCAAAGGATACACCCAGAAATAAATAAATAGACAAATAAATAAATACATTTAAAAAATGTCCTGCTTGGCCATCCTTTCCATTCATTTTTTCTACTCCATTGCTCTTATTTCTATGCATCCTCTTTCTTTTTTTCTATCTCCTACTCATATTGGAGCACCTGCTGGGCACTGGGATCTCCTTACAATGTCTCTGGCTTTACACAACCATTTTAGCTATCATCTGACAATGCATGTGCTTGTATCACATTTATCTGTCTGTTTGGCACTGCACAGTACAGCCCTGAATAACTTTACACTTTGCTTTTTTTTCTTAAATAGGTGCAAAAATTTTCAGTCTACAATATACAATATCCGTTGGTGTTACTGGGTGAAGCTTCCTCAGTGTAGCATGCTTTCAGTAAACTCTGTTTTATGCTAATGCAAGAGTATAGGCAGGCACACACAACATAAACCATGGTTTACACTTTTCAAAAATAATTTACTGAGTATGACTAATGAAATGTATTAGACTTAGCATATTTATCATGTTTGTATTTTATGAAGTAATACATATTCTTAAATGATCTTTTTCAAAATGACAGATTTGTTAAATGGATTATTTTTATTAAAGTCTACCAATTTCATTTTTTTGTATTGAAAAGGAATGTTGGCCAGAAGCATACACTTTCTGGGGTGGAGATGGAAGAAGTAATTGCTGCTTGTGCACTGCCTTTTCCATTTTACTCATGCTACATTGGTCTTTGTGAGTTTACATTTTGTTTATTAAAGAAGTAGCATTTGCTAAGCTCAGATTCCTTCTCGTTGAGCAGGTCTTTTGTAGTAATATACCAATCTTTCTGAATAACAACGAAAACTGACTCAGAGGGTGACACAATAAAGCCCCAGCAGACGGCTGAAATCCACTCCAAACAAATTTATTGAGTATCCACACAACATAAACGTAAAGACAAATATACATTTTCGTTTTAGCAACTTCATTTCTCTAAAACGAAAATGTATATTTGTCTTGACGTTTATGTTGTGTGGATACTCAATAAATTTGTTTGGAGTGGATTTCAGCTGTCTGCTGGGGCTTTATTGTGTTGCCCTCTGAGTCACTTTTCATTGTTTAGTGGTGGTTTTGGTGACTCTGTGGACTATTTTTCTTGTTTACTGGAATTTTAAATATAACATACTGTTTTAGAGATTTCATCTTAAATTCTGTAGTTGAAGTTATTTACTGTTATCAGTGCATTTGACTGCTGTGCTGAGTCCAGATCCATCCAGATCTGAATATCTAAAACTAGTTTAAAATTGCACTTTTAGTAGTTCGTTATTGTGTTGTGCTGATACATTTGCTGCATTTCTTGCTCCAATCTAGTGCTTTTGCTGCTACTGTATGTTCCATCCAGTACTTCTGCTTGGTCATTAGCGTGAACTTGGCTAATTTCATCCTTTTGCATGCCCAGACAGTGTTTTTACATTACAAAGTGTTTGGTCTGCTGTCTTGTGGCAGGAGAGGGTAACAAAGACCCTTCTGATATGGGATTCACGTTTTAAAACCTTATAGAATGCTGTGATTGGCTGAGGGATAGGCTGTTTGTTTTGAGGATTTCTGTGCCTGTATAAAGTTGTCACATTTCTGTGATACTGCTCATCACAGTCAGTAGAGACCTGTGGAGACCCAGGCACCTAAAACTGAAATTTTTCCTATAAACTACCTCTGAAAGTTCCTCTGTACTTAGTTGTGCAGAGAGCAGCTAGTCTGTGCACTGAGAAGCATCCACCCCCCAGCTTAGTCATAGTCAGACTTGATAGGAATCTATATTCCTAGAGTTAGCCAGCTGGAAACCTCCCAAACACCATCCCCTTGTAGAACACATAATTAGGATCTATAGCCATGGACATGCACTTCTCTGATATTGCTGCAGCTGGCTTGGTGGATATGGACATCCTGAGGCAATGCAGCAATTGTCTCATGTATGCTGACAACTACCTAATCTTCCAACAAATTGATGTTGTATGTGAGAGATGTAGTTATACAGTGTCACTGCAGGCAAGGCCCCTTTGAAACAAACAAATCAGGAGCTTAATAAAATCCACCAAAGCCAAGTTTGTGGCTAAAAATCTACCCAAGCCAAAGACAATCACAAGGCATTTTTTAGTTATGTTCATAATCTGAAAAGCACAATACAGCAATGCCTTGAGTTAATTGTGGACAATGTTACCTAGACTGAGGCTGAAGATATAACGAACCTCGTGGCCAATAAATTTATCTCTAACTTTACTTCTCTCATCCCTCTGTCTATCCCTCAAGATAGCAGAAAAATAGAAATTGGTTAGGCTTAAAATGGCCTACAAGGGCAGCGAGCCTAGTACTTACCTATGAACCTATGATCATACAAGCATTTATAATACCAAACAGGTTGTTGTTAACACACACTACACTCACCTCACATAGGTCTAGATAAATAGACCCACATATGCTGAGGCTGTTAAATGTAATATCCTAGAACCACAAAGACCTCCTAGGCCCTGCACATTAAAAATATGTGTCCCTCTAGAGTAGTCAACAAAAATAAAGTACAGTTTTGTACCTACCATAAATGTAGATGTCCGATAGATATGCAACTGCAGTCATAACATATGGTTTGTCCTGCCTCAGGCAGCCCTCGGTCGGCCGAATTCCAAAGTCTGGGTCCGGCGTCGGCTGGTGTCACCTCCTTTCCGACGTCACAATGGCTGGAGTATAAAGGCATCAGCCAACGCCATCTTCTTCAGTGTTTCTTGCCCCAGATGCCAGGTGCCCTCCTAGGAAGGCTAAATTTGTTGAATGGATAAAAAATTCCAGACATGCACAACAGTAATAAACAGATACACCATAGGAGGTACCCCCAGCTAATAGGAATAGGGGTAGGGACCCATAAAGAAAGTTGCAGAGGGGTAGGAGGGTGGGAAAATCCGACTGCAGTTGCATATCTATCGGACATCTACATTTATGGTAGGTAGAAAACTGTACTATGTCCTTCAAGAATGCAACTGCAGTCATAACATATGGGTTGAATACCATAGCCAAGCTGGGGGTGGATGGAACTAAGAGAGGGATGGTGTAGCTAAAATGCCCTGCAGGACTGCCGAAGCAAAGCCTGCTCGGGATCTGGAGTATAAGGGCAGGTTGTAGTGCTTGGTAAATGTATGCACGGAGCTCCATGTAGCAGCCTCTAAAATGTCCTTTGTTGCCACTCCTCTTAGGAAAGCTGTGGATGTGGCTATAGCTCTGGTGGAATGTGGCCTAATATTGGCTGGCACACCTTTTCCATGGAAAGAATAGCAGAATCTGATGCAGTGTCCAATCCATTTTGAAATTGTTTGTTTGGAGATTGCTTTTCCTTGTACTCCAGCAGCATAGGCTACAAACAGTTGGTCAGACTTCCTGGTGGCCTTAGTTCTGTCCAAGTAGTAGCGTAGTTGCCTGTGTATGTCCAAAGTATGCAGCAGTTTTTCCCCTATTTTGAGGATTGGGGAAGAAAGTAGGCAGGTGAATAGCTTGATTTAGAGACACCCTGGAAATAACTTTTGGCATGAATGTAGGATTGGTTCTTAGAGAAACTCTGTCCTGATGAAAAATGAGGAAGGGAGGCACTGCCATGAGTGCCTGTATCTCCGAGACTCTTCTTGCAGATGTGACTGCCAATAGAAAGACCATTTTCCATGATAGAAATTGCATTTCTGAAGTTGCTGCTGGCTCAAAAGGAGGAAGAGTTAATTTTTCCAAAACGAAATTGAGGTCCCATGCAGGAACTGGCTGTTTTCTGGGAGGTTTGATATTCTTTATCCCTCTTAGGAACTGTCTTAGCAAAGGATGTGAAAACACTGGTGGGTCACAATTGTATTTTGCTGAGATTGCTGAGGCGTGAATCTTTATAGAAGAGTATGAGAGTCCAGTATGAAACATTTCTGCCAAGTATTCTAATATCTGAGGTATACTCAGTAATGTTGTATCCTGACCCCTGTTGGCATTCCAGATGCTGAATCTCTTCCACTTGGCTGAATAGGTTTTTCTAGTGGAAGGTCTGCGTGCTTCCAGTAAGATCTCTTGAACTTTTTTGGAAAGAGAGATAGCTGGAGGAGTCATGGTAACCTCCAGGCTGTCAGATGCAATGTTTTCAGGTTTTGATGGACAGTCCTGTAATTGTGTTGTGTTAGAAGCAGGGGCCATAGGCTCAGAGGCCACGGTCTGGTCCGAGTTATGCTCAACAGCAGTGGGTACCAGTGTTGCCTTGGCCAGTCTGGAGCTATCAAAATGCCTGTTGGTTGTTCTGCTTTGATCTTCAGTATCACCTTGGTCAGCAGAGGTAGAGGAGGGAATGCATACATTTTTAGGGAATTCCAGCTGAAGGAGAGAGCATCCGTTTTCCAGGCTAGAGGATGGTGGGTCCTTGTGCAGAACTTTTCCAGGTGATGATTTAAGTGGGAAGCAAAGAGATCTACGTCCGGTCTTCCCCATGTCTTTGTTAGCTGTGAGAAAATGTGAGGATGCAGCATCCATTCGTGTGGATCCAAGAAATTTCTGCTCAGGTTGTCCGCCAGTACATTGTCCTTGCCTGGCACAAACTGGGATTGCAAATGTATCTTCAGACTCAGGGATTTTTGCCAGAGAAGCATTGTTAGTCTGCAGAGGGGATAAGAATGAGTGCCTCCCTGCTTGTTTATATACCACATGACAGTGGTGTTGTCTGTCCTTATTAGCAAATGTCCTTGTTGTAGTGATTTTTCGAAAGTCTCGATTGCATGTATCACTGCCAACATCTCTTTTTGGTTTATGTGCAGATGTCTTTCCTTTGGTGTCCATAGACCTTGAATGCATCTGCCCTCCATGTGCGCCCCCCCCATCCATGATCTGAGGCATCTGTTGTAATCATTTGACCTGCTTGAGGTCTGTTGAAAGACATGCCTTTGTTTAACTGACTTGCTTGAGCCCACCACAAAAATTCCTTTTGCAAACATGGAATAAGTGGGATTACGTCCTCTAGGCTTTGGCTGTGTTGGGACCATAAGCTTTTTAAATACCATTGCAGCTTTCTCATATGAAGTCTTGCCAAAGGTATCAGAAGAATGCAAGATGCCATGAACCCCAGGGCCTGCAGGATTTTCCTTGCAGTCAGCTGGGAGAGTTTTGCTAGGCCTTTGAAGTACTCTGGTAACTGCTGTTGTTTTTCCTCTGTGAGGTAGGCCATTTGAGTTTCTGTGTCCAGTTTGGCTCCTAGGAAAATAATCTGTTGGGATGGCAGTAGTCTTGACTTCTGCATGTTGACTGTGTATCCCAAGGCCTGCAGTAGTTGAATGACATAATCCAAGTTTGCTTTTAAGGTTTGTTTGTTGTCTGCTTGTATGAGGCAGTCATCCAGGTAGGGGTATATTTGAATCCCCTGGAGTCTGCAGTGTGCCACTACTGATGCCAGGCATTTCGTGAACACTCTGGGCGCAGTAGATAAGCCAAACGGCAATGCTGAGAATTGATAATGCTCTCTTCCTGCAAGAAATCTGAGGTATCTTCTGCAGCTTTGTCTGATTGGGACATGCAGGTATGCCTCCTTGAGGTCCAGAGTGACCAGCCAAGACCCTTTGCCCAGCATGGGAAGGAGTTGCTGCAGCATCAGCATCTTGAACTTTGGCACAATAAGAAAGGTATTTAGAGTTGACAAGTCCAGTATAGGTCTCCATTTGTTTTCTTTTCTTGGAACAAGGAACAGTCTTGAATAAAATCCCTGGCCTTGTTCCTGAGGAGGAACCCTTTCTATTGCTTTTATACTTAACAGCTTTGAAACTTGAGTGAGTACCTCTGCCCTTTGATGATGTGGCAGGTTTGGCATGCCTTGTCTTATTGGTAAAGTATGGAAGTGGAATCTGTAACCCTTGTCTATTAAATCCAGAATCCAGTTGTCCTTGGTTAAGATATGACAGTTTTTTGAGAATAAGGATAATTTTCCGCCCAAAGGTGCTTCTCTTTGAGCCTTTGTAGGCGGTATGAAAATCAAGTCATTGTGATTGTCCTTGTGGTGCAGCTGGGCTGTCTGCGCCACTTCTTTGATTTGTAGGTTGCCATTGGCAGCCCCTGTAGGATCCTCGGTATTGCCCTCTACCTCGGGCACGCCTGCTTTTTCCCCTTTGAAACTTGTCAGAGCCTGGGAAGGACCAATTCTTTGAAGGCCAGTTTCTGCTGAATCTGGGTGGCTGAACCTGAAGGAAATCCTTGACTGTCTGTACTGACTTAGCTTTTTCCTCAATGGATTTCAACACATCTTGTGCATTAGCACTGAAAAGCTTCTGTTTTTCCAGAGGTGCATCAAGTAACTTTACTTTAACATGGTCAGGCAAAGACTGATCTTTTAACCAAGCATGTCTACATATCACAGCCCCAGTCATAGCTGCCCTACAAGAAGCTTCCAATGCATCATAACCACACTGAAGAAAATGGTTGTTAACCTGCTGAGTGTTATGTATATGTTCCTGCAATGCCTTTCTATCAATAGGCTCAGGAGAGGCTAACTTTTTCTGTAAATCATCCAGTAAAAAATCCTGGTACTGAAACGTGAAAAAGGCAGTTAAGTGACTTCATGGCTAGGGTGGTAGAGGTATAAACATTTTTACCCCATCTCTCCAGGGACCTAGCTTCCCTGTCCGCTGGCAGAGGATTTTTAGCAGTGGAAGTAGCCATTCCCTTGGGGCCCTGTGAAATAGTTTCTAGATCCACAGAGTGGGCCCTAAAGAGATGCTTGTGAGTGTCAGGGACCCTATAATATCTGTCTGGCTTGACAGGAGCAGGGGGGAGAGAGTCAGGGTTAGCACTGGAGTCGGAGAAAACATCATCCAAAACATCCATAACTGGAGGAATAGCTAAAGGTCTGTGCTGGGGAAGTTTGAGGAAGGTATGCAGCCTTTTCCTGGAATCAGAAAATTCCTGACCCTGCCATTTAAAATGTTCCCTCACAGAGTGCAGGACTTCATAAAACGAGAAATCCTCTGGAGGGGAGGCAGAGGGAATTGATTCCTCAGCATCAGAGTCCTCGTAGGCCTGGAAGGATTCTTCTTGGGTATCAGAATGCTCAGAATCCCCAGAGGCTTCATCTGAAGAGAGGTTGTCAGCCTTCTCAGTTCTGGGCCTTTTCTCTGCAGGTGGCTGAGAACCTCTGTCAGGATGAGGCTGAGACCCCCTGATAAGAGAAATAAGATCTGCAGCAAGAGACATGATCTGTTTATCAGAAGAAGGGGCCTGAGCAGCAGGTTTAGGATGGGCCTTGGCCTGGCTGGCGGCCTTAGCACGTGCAAAGGCCTTGATGGACATGGATACAGGAGGCCTAGCAGCCCCACGTGCAGGAGTAACCTTGTCTACAGAAATGGTGTTGGGTAGATCCAAAACTTCGGTTTCCGGAGGAAAATCAACAACCGGTACCGGAGAGATCTCCGAGACCGAAGGTCGCGTTAACGCTGTGTCGTCAGCCTGGAGTGGTTGAATTACCGCTTCCGAAGGGACCGAAGCACTAGCGGAGGGTTTAGGAGTGGCATCGGTAGTGGACGCGGGCCGAGGATGTCGGTCCCGGTCCTTTCGTTTTTTGGCAGATTGAGTTGTCGGTTGATCCGACGGCATGATATACGCGAAAGATTCACCGAAGAAATCTTCGGCAAATTCTGCCTGGTGCCTGAGAGTGTGCTTATTAAAACAAGCACAGGCAGCATAGGCCAAGACGTCGTGGTCTGGGCCCAGGCAAGGAAGGCAATAAGAATGGAAGTCCTTATGAGGTATTTGTTTACCACAAGACAAACAATTATTAACTTTCTCAATTTGTTCTGACATCGGCTGAGGCAAGAAAAAATGTTCCCCAATGGGGTACTTAGCTTTTAGATGACTTCGGTACTGAAAACACAGGAGTTGACCGACCGGCACTTGCGAACTGCTTCTGCTTCGGGCACCGCGCGGCAAGAAAGACTGAAGAAGATGGCGTCGGCCGATGCCTTTATACTCCAGCCGTTGTGACGTCAGAGAGGAGGCGACACCAGCCGACGCCAGACCCAGACTTTGGAATTCGGCTGACCGAGGGCTGCCTGAGGCAGGACAACCCATATGTTATGACTGCAGTTGCATTCTTGAAGGACATCATCAAATACACATATTGTCATATCCCGCTATGTCTCAACTTCCAAATAAATAAGGCATACCACCACACAACCCAACATTTTGGTCAAAGGAGACTCAGTTGTAAGACACACAGATGTCTTACTTACAGGCTAATTAAGGTGAGAGTCACAGGCTAATTAAGGTGAGAGTCATGGTCAGTTATGTATCAGGGGCCAAGATCAGCCAAATTATGGAAGCTCTCAGGTTATTGCATAGCAAGTACCGGCATGACTCTGTCATAGTTCACGTGGGTTTAGTGACCTGAGATGTTATGTGGGTTTAGTAACCTGAGACAGAACTCCATGGAGTATATGAAGAGAGATATAATGGACCTCTTGGATTATGTGTCCCAGGCAGGTATGAGCCTAGCATTGAGCAGCATTCTACCTTCTCCAAGTATGATGCCACAATATAAGCAGAAGATAATTGATTTTAGTAAGTGACTTTGTTTTTTTTTTTGGTGTCATTACAATGGGGCACAATATACTTAGCACAGGAGGATATGGTTGATGGACCACACTACTTTGCCAGCTATGATCTGCACCTGTCTCCTCTAAGCTTTCATACATTAGCTAAGATATTGTCCTCCCTCATGTGCCCTTTTTACTCAATGCCAAACTGAAAAACCTTCCAATGTCGCAAGACCAACTATAGAAAATGTAAAGGTGTTATAGATCTATGCCAGGAGCCTAAACAAGAAACTCCACTCCCTTCAAGCTTTCCTCACCTTGGAGTATGCAAACATCTGTGTAGTTACAAAAACAGACTGAAAAACTAGAATCCAAAAAGTAGAAGAAACGACCAAAGCAGATGTCAACATGATGCAAGGACTGTTTATTGTTTGTAAGCACTTTCGGTCGAGGTAATACCCCAACCTTCTTCAGACATACACAATTTTACAACCCTAATGCCTTCTTTAAATATGTAACTCGTAATTAAATAATACATACTAATTAAATAGTAATTAAACCATTAATTATATTAATACCTTAAAATTCTTAACAGAAAGGCTACAGTTTTTCCCAACCTAAACCATGAATACAAATATTTAAAAATACATAGTAAACTGTTTGTTAAAATCATTGCACATTAAACATTAAAATTCAGATGATGTTATACCATAAAATTTGTTAACAATTCAAATTTCTTGTATACTAAACCATGTTATATTATGTTCTGCCTAATTACCTAATTTTTACACAAAACAGAACAAACCAGAACAAAACAGAACTCTCCAAAACACCTTTTGAACCAACACTTCATGTACTAATATTTCACATTCAATATCAAACATTTTTAAATAATAAAATATTAAAATATTAAAATTCTAAAATGTTTGTCATTTATAAATTATAAATTATAAATTATTTGTAAATTATTTGTAAACAGCCAGCTACAAATGCAGTCATCTATTTAATGCTTTTAAGGCTTTAGGGTTGTAAAATTGTGTATGTCTGAAGAAGATTGGGGTATTACCTCGACCGAAAGCGCTTACAAACAATAAACAGTCCATGCATCATCTTGACATCTGCTTTGGTCGTTTCATCTGTGTAGTTACCAAGACATGGGTTAAAGGCATGCACAGCATCTGGGTAGTGCAAAGCTACAATGCCTTCCACACATTTAGACCAGCTACTGGACAAGTGGAAGTGTCTTGATTTAAACCAGAAAGCAATCATACCTCAAGGCTGGTCAAACAGGATGACACATTTGAGCTTCTCCATGTACAAATCAGCATAGGCAAAGTCTCATATAATATCCTTTCAAGCTATATGTCCACCTCTATAACACAGAAACCTCATAACACATACATAAACTTAGTGGAGTTATTTACCATTCAACCCAATAGTATTATTACAGGTGACCTTAACTACTGCACTGTAAACTGGGAATCATAATGACCCCAAATATGCAGGCCCACAGATTCCTAGACTTTGCCAACATAAATACCCTCAGCAAGATAGTTAATATTCCCCTTAGGGGAGCAAATAAACCGGAGCTGATCCTCACTAGCATGTGAAAATATTGCAGCTCCCCTCCATGTAATGTCCTCTCTGGTAAGGTTGGACCATAAACTGTCTCAGTTGAAGTAAAAATAAACCCAAGATTCCTACTCAACCTGGAACATTTAGGAACTATTCTAAGGTAAACATCCTACTATTAAGTAGTAACCTGGTAAAATTTGAAGTCCCTCTCCAAAACCTGTAAACACTACTGCTTATGTAAAATTGTTCACAGAGCCCCTGCACAATCGTTAATAGATGCATCGAGTCAGCTGTGCCTACTGTGAATAAACACATGCACAAAAAAAAAAAATGTAAAAAACAAACCACCCTGACGGAATCCCAACATAAATAGGTTGTATAATAAAATAAATAAAAGTTAGGATGTGCAAAACCCAGTAGGACAAAACAAATCTCTCATCAATCCAAACATACAACTCAGAGGACAAATCAAGTCTACCAAAGTTAAGTTTGAAGTACAAATAGCTTCGCATGTCAAGGACAACCATAAGACTTTCTTTAGCTATGTCTGCAGCCTCAAAGGAAGCACACAGCAATGTGAATAACTAGTTGTAAATGAAGCCACCTACACTGTGTCAAAATATATAGGAAATCTACTGGCTGACAAAAATCATCTCCAATTGTACCCATCTTCCACCCAGCCACACCTCTGGAAATGCCATCTATATTTTCCAAATCCACAGCCAAAACCAAAAAAATGTCCAAAATGGCAAACTGCAGCAGACTGAAGGGTTAAATCAATTAATCTTTCTTCTTCTTCTTTCAGCTTTTTCCCAGTTACGGGTCACCACAGCGGATCACCTGTCCACTCATGATTAGCAGTGGAGTTTTACGGTGTCGAGTTGCCAGCCTGAAGCCCAACCTTCCATGGAAGGCACACACATGCACGCACTCATGCCTAGGGCCAATTTAGAGTATTCAATCCACCTACAGCATGTCTTTGGGATGTGGGAGGAAACCGGAGCACCCAGAGAAAACCCACGCAATGACAGGGAGAACATGCAGACTCCGCACAGAAGACACCCCAGCCGAGAATCGAACCGGAGAACCTCTTGCTGTTTTGAACAAAATAAATAAAAGGTTAAGTGCTCTCATCTACAAAATACTTAGAGTTCATCAGAACACTTAAAATCACCCAGTCAACCAAATTTAAAATAACTGTCCACCAATCAAAACAACCTCTCCAAAATAATTTATATAAATACATTGTGCTGTCTAAAGGTCAAACCTATGTATTCAACCTGAATGGGTGTTTTAAGATAGGTACCCAAAATTAAGCAAGTCATTCCAGATAGGCCTGCATTTGTCAGGAAAAGGGTCAGAAACATGAAAGAGATTTTAAAAAATCAAGGAAAAAAAAGATAAGGGGTTGAACAATAACATGACTAAGAAACCAGAGTCTTATAAATGTGGTTTTTGCAATCAATGTGAATATATGACAAATACTAATATATTATATTTAGAGACAAGGGCTATGTTTATTAAGCCCAGACAACACTTTAATTGTAACACTCGGGGTGTAGTTTATTTAGTTAGATGTACATCCTGTAATAGCTTTTATGTAGACAAGACTGATATGGCAATAAGGAAGCGTATATACGAACATATATATGATCTGACTCACTTTAAGGAAAGTAATGCCCTTTATAGACATGCTAAGCTCTGCTGTAACAGCAAATTTGTTTTTTTTTATCTTGGAGCAAGTGGTTTGTGATCCAGGGGGAAGTTTATGAGAGGCTAAATTTGAATATTGTAAGTTGCTTTGGCAACTGAAGTTGGACGCTGGGAAACTTCCAGGCTTAAATGATAATATTGGTATTTCTACTGTTTTGAATTTGAGAACAGCTAAATTACAAATGCATCTGTTTTAATGGCCTAGAAATTAACATGACAAGAGAACCTTTAATATTCATTATTTTTATATCTGAACTGTTTTAACTAAGATAAGTACTTATTTTACCATGCATGACTTAACCATTTAGTTTCGTTCAGGCTGAATTCATAGGGTTGACCTTAAGACAGCACAATGTACTTACGTAAAGTATTTTGGAGTGGTTATTTTGATTGGTGGACAGTTATTTTAAATTTGGTTGACTGGGTGATTTTAAGTGTTCTGATGAAGTCTAAGCATTTTGTAGATGAAAGTGCTTAACCTTTTATTTATTTTGTTCAATAAATACTTCCTTCTAATGTCATCTATATACTACAGAGCAGGTCCTGAATGCTATCTCTAAGTCTAAGAGTACCACATCCATGGACCCCAGTAATATCCCAAGATGCTTCCTAAATAGCATGAAGCATGACCTATCCATAGCCGCCAGACAGGCTTTATTCCATTCAAATAGAGAACTGCAATGGTCATTCCTCTGCATAAGGGTGGGCCATACAGTGGATATAAAAAGTGTACACAACCCTGTTAAAATGCCAGGTTTTTGTGATATAAAAGAAATGAGACCACAATAAATCATTTTAAAACTTTTTCGACCTTTAATGTAACCTATAACCTGTACAATTCAATTGAAAAACAAACAAATCTGTCAGGGGAAAAAATATAAAAAATAAAAAACATACAATACACTGGTTGCGTTAGTGTGCACACCCTGATACTTTGTTGTGTGTGCACACTCTTAAACTAATGCTTTGTTGAAGCACCTTTTGATTTAATTACAACATTCAGTCTTCTTGGGTACACACCTGCCATCAGTTAAAGAATAATGTTCAGCTGTCCTAGTAGAATTTTCCTGACATTTACTCAGTTGCCTGCTACAGCAAAAGCCATGGTTTGCAGACAGCTTGCAAAGCATCAAAGGGATCTCATTGTTGAAAGGTATCAATCAGGAGAAGGGTACAAAAAAATTTCCACAGCATTGGATATACCATGGAACACAGTGAAGACAGTAATCAAAAAGTGGAGAAAATATGGGAAAACAGTGACATTGCAAAGAACTGGACGTTCCTCCAAAATTGATGAAAAGACAAGACAAAAACTGGTCAGGGAGGCTGCCAAGAGACCTACAGCAACACTGAAGGAGCTGCAGGAATTTCTGGCAAGTACTGGTTGTGTACTACATTTGACAACAATCTCCTGTATTCTCCATATGTCTGGACTATTGGGTAGGGTTGCAAGACAGAAGCCTTTTCTTACACAGAAAAACATCCAGACCCAGCTAAAATTTGCAAAATAATACATCAAGTCTCCTAAAAGCATGTGGGAAAATGTGTTATGGTCTGATGAGACCAAGGATGAACTTTCTGGCCACAATTCCAAAAGGTATGTTTGGTGCAAAAGCAACACTTTGCATCACCAAAAGAACACCATCCCTACGGTGAAGCATGGTGTTGGCAGTATCATGCTTTGGGGTTGGTTTTCTTCAGCTGGAACTGGGGCTTTAGTCAAGGTGAAGGAAATTATGAACATTTCCAAATACCAGTCACTTTTGGCCCAAAACCTTTAGGCATCTGCTAGAAAGCTGAAGATGAAGAGGAATTTCACCTTTCAACACTACAATGACAACAAGCATACATCCAAACCAAGAAAAGAATGGCTTCACCAAAAGAAAATCAAAGTTTTGGAATGGCCCAGCCAGAGGCCAGACCTAAATCCAATAGAAAATCTGTAAGGTGACCTGAAGAGGGCTGTGCACAAGAGATGCCCTTGCAATCTGACAGATTTGGAGCGCTTTTGCAAGGAAGAATGGGTAAATATTGCCAAGTCAAGATGTGTCATGCTGATAGACCCTACCCAAGAAAACTGAATGCTGTAATTAAATCAAAAGGTGCTTCAACAAAGTATTAGTTTAAGGGTGTGCACACCTATGCAACCAGCTTTTTGTATGTTTTTTTATTTTTTATATTTTTCCCCTAACAGATTTTTTTGTTTTTCAATTGAATTGTACAGGTTATAGGTCACATTAAAGGTGGGAAATGTTTTGAATTGATTTATTGTGGTCTCATTTTTCTATATCACAAAAACCTGGCATTTTAACAGGGGTGTGTATACATTTTATATCCACTGTAAATGGATCCCAGAAACTACAGACCCATAAGCCAACTAGTCTCATATGAAAACCATGGAAAGAATTATCATGGAAATGATTAACAATGATTTAATAAATCTTTAGGCACTGGATCCAGTCCAGTTTGGTTTCATCAAAGGCAGATCATACTTATTCAACCTGGTGGACATCTTTGAGAATGTCACCAAAGGAATGAACAAGGGTAAAACAGTGCATATTGCCTAACTTGACCTGGAGAAGGCATTTAATAGAATACCCCACTCAGGCATTGTAACAAGCTCGTGGAATTTTGTACAAAATCTGTATGTCAACTGCTTGGTAACTGGGTTGCCCTTAGATAGGCCCCAAGAAGTTAGGATAGGGAAGTCCACCTCCACAAAAAGACCAGTCACCAGTGGAGTCCCTCAGGAGTCTCTGTTGTGTATGTTCCTTTCTGGCATCTACTTCTTTGAAGTCAAGGCCAGTGTCTGGTGCCTCTGTCTGACTACGTTTGCTGACAATTAAACTAGGTGCATCATAGAATCTCTGCAAGAAGTTAATATCCTCCAGGAAGAGCTGACTCAGACACATAACTGGTGTCAAGAGTCATGGTTTAAAACTCAGTGCCAAGGAATGCATAATAGTATCCTTTGGGAAGTTGACTAGCCCTGGAAACTACCTCACTGACAATACACCCCTAACCGTAGATCCAGTAGTCAGGGAGTTTGGGATGCATGTAGACAATAACCTGGCCTACAACCTTGCTGCCCAACTAATAAGCAATAGTGTAGCATCTAGGTCCAAAGAAGTCATCATTCTGGTGTTTACAGCCCTCATCTGACCAGCCATTGAGTACAATGCCCCTTTGGTATGTACCTAACAAGGCACATGCAACAACTGGAATGTCCACAGAGGTTCCTCACAAACCGGATACAGGAGATAAGTATGTCCTACACAGATCACCTCAAAGTTCTATCCCTTTACTCTGTCTTCCACACACTGTCAAAAGGCGATCTGTGCCTAGCAAACAAGGCGTACATAGATCCTACTCTGATGGACCCTCTGCATATCTGGAAAACAAACAGCATCAGAAATATCTGCTATAAGGACTTAAGCCTTGCTTGTTGCATAAATAGGACATGTTGGTGGAACAAGTAGGCATCTCAGAAAATATCCCTTCTTTGGAAAATGCTTTCCATACATTTTGAGCAGAGTTCTTCCCTAACCCAATTCAGGTGCAATTTGACCATTGGATGGGGGATTGAAAATTCACCCCTGGCCTAGCACCTATGCTCCTAATGGACAGAGACAGCTTGAACATGCTTAAACATCCAATACCTAAAATACATATACTCCTTTCAATAATCTTAAAGTTCCTAAACTGGTCAGATATGTTTTGATTGCATGGCTAGTCTTAAAAAATGTGTCTTTGGTCATTAACCTTGTATATACCTAGCAACCTAATAGCTTTAATGTTTCTTGAACAATCAAATGAGTAAATGAACAGCCAGTTCTGTACTCCAGGAGTTCAGAGTTAAAATAAGAAAAAAGGCAGCATATGTGTTCTGTACATTAGTGGTACATCATCCATCCTGACTAGATGCACTGATTCATGTCTAGTACTTCCACTGCAGTGCAGCATGGTGAGGAGACACACCAGTGATGCACTTTTGAGGGGTCATTCTTCTGATGAGACATAAGCTCATCTTCTTGAATTAGTAATTGTTCAAGCAAATTACAGATCCCAGGGTGCCTACTGGTAAAACATGAAAAAAAAATGGACATCATAAAATAGATCATGGCAAGCATAAATCTGGTTTAGCAATATTTTTTCTCCATGTCTGTCATCTATCAAATCACTTCCCTCTTAAGGAATAACAACATGGCTGTCATACAAAGTAATATCTTCATTACACAATGTATTTAGAATATTTACATTGAAACTGTCAAGTTACTCTACACTCCATGTACTAACTGTGTCAAAGTTATACTCGATTCAATAAGTCCTTACAAAGGACATCTCTAGATTCCATATATATAAATTTGCCATACATGTTAAAAATGTGCAATCCAGCTTTGCTGCTACAACTGCTACATACAGGGCCAGATCCAGCATAAGGTGACCTAGGCTGCTGACTAGGCCCAGGTATTAGCTGGATGGCTGTGTCTCATCTCATTTCACTACAGTTAAAAACAAGGGTATTTCACCTAGTCCCATTTTCCTCATCTGACCCACTCACCCCCTTATTAGCAGCAATAGTATTCTTGAGTTTTGATGTATTTCCTTGTCTTTTTCAACATCATAACTTACCTAGGTTTGGAACTTTGACTTCTTCCCTTTGAAAGAGGTGGGTGGGCAGTGTCATTTTTCATTTTTGTACTTTAAAATGTGACCCTTTTTTTAATCACTTATGTATTCTTTCTATTGGTGATATTCCCTATCATCACAAAATTTTAACTTTCTCCATAACCCCTTTGGTTCAGTTGATCTGTTCCTCCTCTCTTTTCATGGCGGACTTGGTAGTGGAGCAAACAACAGGCTCGGGCTGAAACTACAGCTGACATTTCATGCATTTAAAGTGAAAGTTGCTGAGTCACCATTGGCCTCAGAAGAATTAAAAAAAAAATAGATTTATAGTCCACAGGCAGGGCTCTGATGTGTACCATCTCAGTGCCTACTGTTGCTCCAGAGGATGGTCTTACTTATGAATAGAACTTGTTGCCTTTAAAAAGTAGCTGTTGAGGTTGTAGACTGGAATTGCAAGTTGCAGTTGCATCCATCCTGTAAATTGAAGCCTAGTAGTAGGTGGAGACAGTAGAGCTAATAGCGTTCTGCTAGGCGAGGATTACACATTTTAACTTGTAGGTCATCGATACAGTAATCTGATCTCCTAGTGTCAATTTAATTATTTAAATTTTGGCAACTTAACCCTTGGTCAGCAGGGCACCTGCTGGATGAAGTTCATTCTGTAGGTACTATATACTGGCTATGCATGGCAGTAATATCATTAGAATTTTGTAATTCTCATTATTGCAGAAGTAAATACTCATGTCTCTGATATTGCTTCATATATTTGAATTGGCCCTCATAAACCATTTGATTTTCTGCTAAATCATTGCAGATTACAGTCGGTCAATAATGACAGTCATTATAGTTTCATAGTTATTGCTCAGAAAATGCATGTTGATGAGAAACCTGCTATTATTTCAACTTTTTAAGTGAAGTATATAGTGGCTAGCCTCTCATTTGTACTCAGTTTTGCAGAACATTACTGATTTTGTCTTATATTTCTCTATCTGCTTTCCCCTCATTAAATTCTACATTTTTAGTGACTCACTGAGGATTATATAATAAATAATGGCAGTCATTAGAGTTTCACAGTTTTATTGTTAAGAAAATTCATATCCATGTAAGACCTGTTGTTCTGCTAACTTTTTAATTAAATCAGCATTGTCTGGTACTCAAGCCTCTGAGCTGTTAACAAAAGGCTTCCCGCTGTCAAATGTACAGTAGTTTGAATCCTTGCAATTTAATTTTCCTATGGTGTGAATTTGAGCAAGTCAATTAACTGGACAGTTCTCGCAGGTCACTTCCCGAAAAGCAACATTTTGTCTAGTAGATTTACCAAGTTTAGAAACAAAATAAAATTAAATAAATACATTAAAATTGTCCCGTTTCTATTATAGTCTCATCCCTATTTATTTTGTGGCCTTGATCAGCATTCTTGAGTAAAAACGTTGAATTTTTTTTTATCCATTTTTTTTTTTTAAATGTGTGAAGTTCTCCCAAATTGTTGTGGATTTTAGACACTAAATAATGACAGGCATGTGAGTTTCAGACTTTGCATCCTTCGGAAAATGTTTAACAGTGTTGTTAGTCTATCACATTTCTAACTATATAAGAGAAATATTTAAAATCTCTTTCTGATTTTGGGTCTTTGTTTTTAATTGTTGATCTAAGAGGGCACAGAGGAGTGACAATGGGTTGTAATGTAAGGCTCTGATGGCATTTAGCTGAGATGCATTTATGGGCCATTATTTATGTGCCTATTCATTCACTTGATTTCAGGTAATAACTGAGGTTTATAGTCATACAAGTGGATGTACTGATGGTCACACCTATGTGTGTGTGTGTGTGTGTGTGTGTGTGTGTGTGTGTGTGCGTTTGAGATTTTTCCTTGTACTTGGGGTCTGTCCCTCATAAAGTGTGCATTTCTGGTAAGTTGTTGTGGACTGCATTCACTAAATAATGACAAATTGTTCAGAAAATGCTTGCTAATGCTGCTATACTAGCAACTTCCTAAGTACATTCTATGTACATAACAATATTTAAAATGTGTTCCTTATTTTTTTGTCTTTATCTCCAATTCTTGAGCTAAGAGTTGGGTAGAACATGGTGGGGCACAGTAGATTGCACATTATGGCTCTCACAGCAGTGTGCTGAAATAGGCTTCTAGGTCATTATTTGGCCATTTCCTTGATTGCAGGCAAACATCTGATGTGTATACTGTCATGCAATGGCTTGTGATTGATGTCATATGTGTGTGTGTGTGTGTGTGTGTGTGTGTGTGTGTGTGTGTGTGTGTGTGTGCGTGTGTGTGTGTGTGTGTGTGTGTGTGTGTGTGTGTGTGTGTGTGTGTGTGTGTGTGCGCGTGTGTGCACGCACGTGTTCCTGCATTCAGGAGTAGTTATGAGTGTAAAGGAAAGAGTCAGTTGTAGTAAACAGGACTGTTTTCATTTGTGTCATATTCTTTGGGTATGATCCTTGGTTTCCTTGTTTTTGACAGAGTGTTTGTTATGTAGATGTGAATTAAATGGACAACACAAATTCTATGAGCGTAATGCTGTAAGCATTTATAAATGTTTAATTTAGGTTGTTTTGCAGGCAGTTGGATGTGAAATGCACTGTGCTGGCACTTAATGCAGTTTATTAAGGTTATAAGCCTGAATGAGCTGCTTCCTGTAGTGCAGGACTTGAATCCCTCTGCCTTAGTTTGTCTTTTGTGTGACTCTGTCAAAGTCACTTCACCAGACATTGCTCCAGATTTACTCCTGGAAAGGGAGACTTGCAATGTAATGGGATGTCCCAGACTGTTAGCAAATGTGTTACACATTGCCTTTTGAATACCTGCACCCTTCACATAGTCACCAATTATTTTTCAGTATATGCTATTTGACTTGGAACCCCAGCATGTCTCTTGTGGTTTAATGGCTTGCTAGATGCTCTTTCAAGAAATGTGCTTTTTAAGGAATGAAAATTTTCCTGCTGTTCATGCTGCCTGTTTTTAGTGTAAGAGTTCTTTATTTAGCAAATGGCAGTAATGTTTTTGCTGTAAAAATTGAGATGAAAGTTTTAAATTAAAATCAAAATCTCTGCAATCGTTGCAAAAGAAAGGAAGAAAACACTATGCACACTAACAGGTTTTAACAGTATTTTATGGTAACTGGAGAGAGACAGCCAAGTAATGGGATACTGGTATGGCCTGGGGCCCCACTACATTACCCTGCCTAGGGCCCTGTTTGACCATAATCTGGCTCTGAGTTCATATTCTATTGGGCAATTATGACTCAGTTTGCACTAGCAAAAACAGCTGTGTCAACATCATTTGGCAGATACACAAAGAAAAGTTTTTTTCAATGTCCACTTTTTGTACCTGGCATAAGATTAATGTTTTA